>NC_077248.1:61334731-61634731 GCF_947179165.1 Solanum dulcamara | reverse complement strand
CTGCCAAGCAATCCTCCAAAAAGGGAAATAGACTTCGGTTTTGATCTCCTCCCCGATACTCAACCTATATCTATTTCTCCTTACCAAATGGACTTGACTGAATTGAAAGAATTAAAGGATCAGTTGAAAGATTTGGTAGATAAATAATTTATTAGACCGAGTATCTCTCCATGGGATGCTCCAGTTCTCTTTTGTTAGAAAGAAATATGGTTCTCTCTATATGTGTATTGATTATCTACAATTGAACAAGGTGACAATTAAGAATAAATATCTCATTCCAAGGACTGATGACTTGTTCTATCAACTTCAAGGAGCAAGCTACTTTTCAAAGATTGATCTTCGATCAGGTTATCATTAATTCCGCGTAAGGGAATGTGATATTTTGAATATGGCCTTTAGAAATCAATATGGTCACTTTGAATTCTTGGTTATGTCTTTTGGACTAATTAATGCCCAGACTTTAATGAATTTGATGAATAAAGTGTTCAAACAATAATTGGATATATTCGTTATTGTGTTCATTGATGATATTTTAATCTACTCTCAAAGTGAGGAAATAGCAATCCAAACATTTGAGGATTGTGTTATAAATTCTCAAGGACCGTCAATTGTATGCCAAGTTTAGTAAGTGTGAATTTTGGTTAAGGTCAGTTGCATTCCTTGGTCATATCATTTCTAGTAAAGGAATTATGGTTGATCCAAAAAAGATCGAGGTGGTTAAGAATTCTCCTAGATCATTGACTTCTTTCGATATTCGAAGTTTCTTGGGCTTAGCCGGTTATTATAGACGGTTTGTGGAAGGTTTCTCTTTTATTGCATCGCCCTTGACTACTTTGACTCAAAAGAAGGTGAAATTCCAATGGTCTGAGGCATGTGAGAAAAACTTCCAAGAGTTGAAGGATAGACTTAGCTCCATTTTGGTGTTGACTTTATCGGAAGGTTTCGATGGGTTCGTTGTGTATTGTGATGCTTCACGAGTTGGTCTTGGTTGTATTCTAATGCAAAGTGGTAAAGTGAAAACTTATGATTCAAGGCACATGAGAAGAATTACCCAACTCATGATTTGGAATTGGCGGCCGTGGTATTTGCTTTGAAGTTGTGGAGACACTAATTGTATGGCATCTATGTAGATATGATGTGCTATTACATTCAAGAAAGGAAAATATGGTTGCCAACACTCTTAGTATATTGTGTATGAACAGTGTTGCCCATATTGAGGATGAGAAGAAAGAGTTTGCGCGGGCTATGCATAGATTAGCCAGTTTGGGTGTTCGATTGGTTGATTCCTGAGATAGTGGTGATATTATGTAAAATAGTTCCGAATCATCTCTTGTGGCAGATATAAAGGAAAAAAAAGATAGTGATCCCATTTTGGTTTAATTAAAGAAAGCGATTGCCGAAAAAGCCATTGAGGCTTTCTCCCAAGAGGAAGATGGTGTTTTGAGATATCAATGCCAATTGTGTGTTTTGAGTATTAATGGCTTAACATATATGATATTATCCAAAGCTCATAGTTTGCGGTATTCTATTCAACTCGGTTCCATAAATATGTATTGATATTTGAGGAAAGTGTATTGGTGGAATGAAATAAAATGAGATATTGCAGAATTCATGGCTAAGTGTCCAAATTGTCAACAAGTGATGATCGAGCATCAAAAATTAAGAGGTTTGGCTCAAGACATTGAGATTTGGTCATGGAAGTGAGAAGACTGAATATGGACTTCATTACTGGTTTACCTCGTACTCGTAGGCAACATGATTCTATTTGGGTGATTATTGACCGAATAACTAAGTTGGCTCATTATCTTTCTATTAAGACTTCATATACAGATGAGGATTATGCTAGATTGTATATCCGAGAGTTAGTTAAGCTTTATGGTGTTCTATTGTCTATAATCTCAGATCGAGGTACTCAGTTTACAACACAGTTTTGGAGATCCTTCTAAAAGGGTCTTGATACTCAAGTGAAGCTTAGTACAACTTTTCACCCACAAATGGATGGTTTGGCTGATTGTACTATTCAGAATCTAGAGTACATGTTGAGAGCATATGTAATTGATTTTTTATAGAAAATTGGGATGATTATTTGTCATTGATAGAGTTTGCCTATAATAACAGTTACCTCTCTAGCATTGAGATGGCTCGATTTGAGGATTTGTATGGTAGGAGGTGTAGATCTCCTATAGGTTGGTTCGAGGTAGGAGAAGTTTCTTTGATAGTATCCGAGTCAGTATTTGAGGCTATGGACAAAGTTAGACTCATTAGAGAAAGATTATAGACAATCCAAAGACAATACAAGTCCTATTTAGATGTGAGAAGAAGAGAACTTTATTTTGAGGTTAATGATTGGGTTTACTTGGAAATTTCATACATGAAGGGTGTGAGGCATTTTGGTAAGAAAGAAAAGCTAAGTTCCTATTTTGTTGGCCCATGTCAGAGTTGGATTTGCCTTCTGATTTAGCATCGGTGCATCCAATTTTTCATGTGTCTTTATTGAGGAAGTCTGTTGGTGAACAATGAAGTTTTCCCCTTTATGAGGTTTCCTGATAATGCTAGTTGGGAAATATATCACGATTATCGAAGGATGAAGTTCTATTATGAGCAGGCCTTTCACATATTAGGTGTACTAGAGACGGCAGTACATTCCATGCCAGATTAAAGGAGTTTGATTGGGGCCCACTGATAGATGCTCCCCCTACCGTGCGCTCAAGCTGGGTGAGAGAGTTATACGCCCTCCTACCCACTATGCATTATGATGATTCTAGCCCCCGCTATTTTTATCTAAGTGGTGGATGTCCTGGTGGATGTCCAATCAATAAATGCGGTGCTAGAAGTGCCAGAGGTTTCCAACATAGAGTTTGATGCTAGATTGAGGAAGATGTATTTAAGGTGGCTACAAGATACACTAGTTAAGAGAGGTTCTGAAATCAGGTCTATTGGCCCACCATTGAGGGCATCACTAGTTTGTACTTTTATGTAGATGCCAGGAGGTGGCTGACTTTGGTGGCCTAGAGGTTTTATCCGTATGGAAATCTTACTGATGTGACCTGCCCACAGGCATTGATGATGGCTTGTACCATGAGGGGGATCATGCTAAATGTGAGGGCATAGGTTGTGTCTGAATGAAAGGATTTCTATAAAAGAAATAAAAAGGCATTCTTCCTATCAGGGCTGGTGACGACACTCTGCTAGTAGGAGATAGTGCCTTTGATGGACTCTGATGAGGGGCTTCCTATGAATACCCCCCTTCCACCCTCTATTGTTAAGCCTACCTTCTTAAGGGAAAGAAAGAAACAAAGGTGGGTGGGGTTGAGAGTAGTCGAGAGGCGGCTGGTGCAAATGATAAGAAGGAGGACGATGATGTGGGTGGGGATGTCCCTTGTTTCCAGTCACAACACCCACTCTTTGGTGACCACATGGAGGAGGAAATTATTACAATCCAGAGTATCATAGGAGGTACCATTGTTGGGGACATGGGAGAGATGCTTCACCGATAACTGAAATGGGAGAAGGGGAAGAATAAGGAGAGGACCGACTGATGACCAGGTTATGGAAGGTCAGCCCCAAGAAGGAGATTTCTGGTCTTAACCAGGAGGACTTTCAAGATTTTTCCTTCCTAAGTGAAGTCTGGACAGGTGAGCAGGCCTTAAAGGATCTCTTATCCGTCTAGGACACCTTCCCCCCCTCTATTTGGTTATGTTAAACTAATTTTTGGGTTTGCTCCATTCGGTCATCTAACAAATAATGAATTATATTTCTTTTCTTGCTTTTCTATGTTTTATAAGCACGTAGATACTAGTTTTTAATCCTTGAAATGATGTACATGGATGCAAGGTTCCTTTTAAGTCTCTTTTACCGCTATTTATTGATCTATACATAAGAATTAGTGATTAAACGTCCCATAAACGAAAAGGTGGAGCATGGGAAATAGGGGAAACAAGGATGGGGCTTCTGTCTCAGCCTTCCCTGTTATAGTGGAATAATTCCTGCTATTATGGGGCGTTGTAGTGGGATCGTCCTGCTATGGGGGCTCAACGAAGTTAGTTTTAGAAAATAATTTTTTTGCGAGGTCTTCCCCTTTCCCAATTTTGGGATATTGCCACCGTTTCTTGAGATTGCATTAAATCCCAAGTTTAATTCCCAAGACAAACTCAGCGATGTCCATCCTAAGACTGAACCCAGCAATACATATAAGAACTTTGCATCGTTTTCTTATAAAAATAATCATGTTTACACCAAAAAAATATTCATCACATCATATTTTCGCTATCACAATATAACAACCTCTTTTTCTGGCTTTCCAACCAGGCCTAACTGTTCCGAAATCGAAGCTTCCCAATAGTCACTAATTATTCTTTTCCCTTACCATCTTTTCTAACAGTATGTCCATGGACCAGTAATAGGGTTTGCATTCTCTCACATAAATACATTATATAACACATCGAAAATTCATTCACTAATCACATTATAGTTTATCACTAAATATTTGCACATAATCATATCATGTCATTCAGATAAGTACACTTCACACACTAACAGTTATTCAGGCAACTCTATGTACATAATCACAATTTCAAGATACACAACCCATGCAAGTCAAATTTATTAACTTAACTAGCTTCATGAATGACTATTAGCTATTCATTCATGCATTTACACAATCTTTAAGGCCAGACACCAAATGGAATCAGCCTATTCCACAAGTGACAGACCGTACGAAATAAGAGAAGGAAGTGAAACGATTTACTAGAATGCTTCATAGCTCCATGAGTATTAGAAGTGGACGTCAACAGCTCAAGACTCTATTAGACATTTGCTTTTGTACTTGAAGATCGGTAACCTGAGATCTGATACCAAATTATAATATCCCAATTCACCGGATCATGCAGGCACCTACTCTAACACCTATATAGGAGAACCCTTATACCTATTTTAAAATAGGTAATGCAAAATTTTAAAAAAATATAAGAAATCTCTTTAATAATTAAAGACAGTTATGAAGTATACTGAAAACCCCTTCCAAGGAACTAGTCTAAATAGGTAAAAGAGATTCTAAAAGAATTAGAGATTAAAATAAATAAGACATAGCTCCCACAATAAAGGAAAGAAGAGTAGAAGCTGTCAGAAATCATCATCATCTTCACCTAAAAACATTACTAATCCTACAACCATATTATAACAAATGGTATAGCAAGAGTAGTATCAGTACAAACAACACGTAGTAATAGGCATCATAGGTCGATCCGAATACACCACATAATAACATGTAAATAGGGAGAAAGAAAACAGGCAACATGATATTAAGCACTCCCAAACCTGGTCACCTTGCCCATACTATCCTGGATACACGATTCATAGCTAGCACACTTTAATCCCATCTTCCTACTGCCGACTATACCATTTATCATTCCACCCTCTTATCATGATAAGGCTTTACCAAGCCTACCCCCCACAATCCAATAAGACTTCTCAAGTCTAATTGCTATGTCATCTTCATGTCAGATCATAACCTAAGCCTTCTATCTCATAAATATTTCTGCACACAAGACCATTACTAATTTGTTAACTAGTCTACTATTCTCCCTCAATTATTCATGCCAACTAATAACTTGACCCGTTTCAGTATACCATATGTAGGACTCTTACTAAACCATATTGATTCAAATTCCCCTTAATCTATATTTTCTAAACATTAAACCATCATAACTAGTTCCCGCATTCCACCAGACTCCTCGGTCATCAACCTGATCTACTAACCCCAACTTAGTAGAACAACTAACATACAATTATAATCAGAAGTATAACACAACCGAGACTCCCAGTACTTGCCTTGAATTCATATGCACAATCTACAATATCGTAAACACATGTCAATTATGTATCACAACAATCACGAATACAAAGACTCCAGTCATAATATTAATAAATCAACAAATACCTAGAATCAGCCAATGCATGAAACATATTCCATGATCATAAATGTACATATCTAGTCCTCTCATTAAACCCACACTCAATCTGCTAGTATACCAACATTGTATTCATTTTCATTAATAGTATATCGATGTGGTACCCAATCCAAATATATCATCGTGGTATTCGATTCATATGTACCATTGTGGTACTCGATTCAAATGTACCAGCGTGTTACCTGATCCAACAATCAACGCACAACACAATCACAACTATAATGCAACAACCACACTTGAAGCCACAAATAAGTCAACTGGTTCATTATGTGCGATTATCAACATGAAGTTATTTCACATTCACCTTTTATTTTTTGAGCATGCATTACACAAGTATTTTATATGGAACAATCAACATGAAAACACACACACATATATACACATTTATGTATTAGCAGCGCAATACTGGACCCCTTATGAGTACCCATTTATTCCCAAGAATTACCACCCTAATCCCATAGATTAAATGTTCTTCCTGTTCATTCGATTTTTCTTGATCATCACAAGTCTCAGGATCTAACTATAACCTAACAATTTTCTTATACAGAAACCTTATAAGAACTATCAATCATCTCAACAAGAAGTATTAAGGTTAACAATCAAGAACTAGACAACTACCATTAGTCACATAATAATCATAACCCAAATAGTATATTCCTGCCCTAAACAGTAATAACAACACATTTAGCCAGCCATCAAGACTCCGTGCCCGAAGTCCTAGACATGAAATCTCACATCAATCTATAATATATTATGCAATGAGAACAGATATATAATTACTCGGTTAAGAACCTAGTCTACTTGAACACCAAGAGCTGCTGATGAACTCCAGGACAATTTCTGACTTTCGGAAGGTGAAACTACGGAGGCAGGCATGAAATACATGGGTTGTAACCCTCCTTGCGCTCAAAAAGATTTTTGATGGTTTTAGGGACAACCCTCGTCTATTTTATCACAGAAGGAGAGAAGAAAAATAAAAGAATCCGCGTTTCTGAGTTCTGCCCCGACTACTCCCCTAAAGCGGCCCCAATTCTGCTATATCGGTGCAGCCATAACATGAATAATCCCACTATGACGGGATGATACCCGTTCGGAACAAACTTAATTCAATAATTTTGCCACTTCATTCCAATTGCTCTCACATAAAGCGTCTTTTTTAACAATGACGGATTCAAGTCGTCACAGACTTAGATGGGGATTAGTTACTTGGCATGTTGTGTATATTTGAGAATTTACTTTGTACGAATTATTTTATACTCATGAGACGTTTTGATTATATTTTTGTTTAAATTAAATGATTTTTAGTTTAATTTGAATGGTTTTGAGTTAATTTGAAGTAGTGTAATATAAATGTAGTTTGATTTTGTGTTGGCAGTTCTTTGAGCTGATTTCCAACTGAAATTGAATTGTATTAAATTTTATAGGTTGTCAATAGAAAATATTGCTTGTTGTCAAAAAAAGATTGTTATATATATATATATATATATATATATATATATATATATATATATATATATATATATATATATATATATATATATATAATTAAGGAGAAACCACCTTATTCGATATATATCTATACCATATATTAATTCTATCTATACTTTTAAATAATTACATATCTTACCACTAATTAAGAGTTTTTTTAATCATATATTGAGAAAGATACACCTAGATACATATATTTTTTCTATTAGATAGACTAAAAATAGGGAGAGAGGCAAGCAAGATGGGGAAAGAGGTGAGCGAGATAATCATGTATCCCAGATGCATAAGAGAGTGACAAGTGAGATGGGAGGGAAACGAGGAAGATTTGTCTATGTATCCCAGATACATGTAAATCCATTTGGATACAATGTGTTTAGAAAAAAATACACCTAATTTTGACCTCATGATCCCACGATACATGTATATGTACTTATCTGAATGCATCAAAATCTGATAAGATTCATAATATTAAAAATTAAATTGTATCTAAGTAATTAACTCCTAAACTAATGAATTTATGTAGGTTTCTCTATAATTAATTTGAATCCAAATAAAGTATTATTGTTTTAGTTTTTTTTAAAATCATATCAAACTAAATAAATATGGATCTATTTAATCAATTTGGATTGATTTTCGATTTGAATCTGCATTTTACAAATCGTGAATATAGTCAGGATAAGTGTACCACTAACACATAAAAAAACATAGTAAATCGCATGCTAATTAGTGCTTTTAACATATCCTTAGAAACACTATCTTCTTATCAAATAATAAAGAATAGCTAGGCTAAATTGTCGTTATGTTTAGTCTGATATACTATTTCTTGTCCATATGATTCGTCTTTTGAGATTTTTCTATATCCCATTTAGGGGTGTACATGGACCGGGTTGATTCGGATTTTTTACAAACCAAACCAAATCATTTGTGTCGGGTTATTAAATCTATAAACCAAACCAAATCAATAAAAGTCGGATTTTTTGATATCAATTTTTCTCGGGTTTTTCGGGTTTTTTCGGGTTTCTCGGGTTTTTTCGAGTTTCTCGGATTTTTCATAGTATCTAATAAAAAGCACAGAGCAATGCTTCTTAAAAAGAGTTTTAGTATAAAATATCAACATATAAGATGGAGACAGAACACTGTTTGAAGTTTTAACTTTATAATATAACTTTATAAGATGTTTTTTTTTGTATATTATTTAGATGGACTTCTCAAGTCCAAATCTAAATGTAAGAAATAAAAAAAAATTATGAAAATTTTTTAAAATATATTTATAAATTACATTTTAATAAATATTTTCATGTATAACATAATTTAAAAGTAGTATATCTATAATCGGGTCGGTTTGGGTTCGGTTTGACTTTTTTTAGTTAAAACCAAACCAACCCTATAATGGTCGTTTTTTTTTTCAAACACCAAACCAAGTCAAACCAAACCACTAGTCGGGTTTTTTTTCCGGTTTGGTTCGATTTGTCGGTTTGGTGCGGTTTATCGATTTGCCCTGTACAGCCCTAATCCCATTAAGAAATAAATAAATAAACTCAATTTTGTGTATGAAAATATTGATATCATCCTGTGTATCATATATGTATTGGGAAAATATCTTCCACTAGTCCAATAATAGAAATCACTACAAATTACCAATTTGCATATACATAGTAATTAATTTTTGCACGTTGAAACATGACTAGAACAATCTTTTTCTGTTGAAATGTAGTTGTACCTCACAAATTAAACATCAAGATATTTCATGTCACATTCAAGAAACAAAAGGAACAGGCGCTAGTGCTCATATATTTTATGATTACGATATGAAAAAAGTTTACTTAACCTTATGTATTTTATTATCATGAGTCATGTTCAAGTCAATCTTAAAGGATATATATGCAAATAGGTAATTGTGGTTGTGTTCAATTCATTTTGGTTGTCTTTTTCCGATTAAGGTTGTGTTTGGTAGGGAGGAATATTTTTTAAATTTTTTTCATATATAATTGGTCAAATTATTTTCTAAAAAAACAAGTTTCTTAAATATAAGAAATATTATTTTTCAAAGGAAAGTTATAAAAAAAGATATTTGGACTAACTCAAGTTCAAAGCTAGCTCAAGAAGTGACAATTGCCTAGCTCACCTAAAGAGATCACCTAAAGAGATCACCGATCATTTTATACTGATGTTGCACTCTTGACACCATCTTGTTATACCTTATTAAGATTCCTACCTTATTAAGATTCTATCAGAATAATGTTTTACTTCGAAAAGGTTTTCTTGTTGGAAAAAATTTCTTCCATATTTGGTTAATTTTTTTGGATTTTTATAAATTAAAGATCCTTTCTTTTTCATAGAACGCAATAACATTCATAATGTAGTAATTAAAAAGGCCTGTTTAAAGATAGATTATTCTCTTGGTAGTTTTTATGCTCTCTTTTTTTTAAAATAATATTAGTGTTTTTATATGCAGGTCAATTGACTAAATCATATCAAAATATTATGCATCTTTGGTATACTTTTCTTTATTATCTATTTGTTGTTATCCACGATTTACAATTATTAATTTTCGCATAACATCCTGATTATTTTAACCCAACAAACATCAAGCCAATGGTTCGGTTCGGTTGAAAACAAGCTCCATGTGAGTTCAAATTAAGCTGCAACCAATTTCACGATAATAAAGATTTTGTCCGAAATATTATATGTGGTGTTGAAATTTCAACTATATTTTCAACAATCTTATTGCTTCATCTTTAAAAAGAAAAATTAATTATCAATTAATGTTTGCTTTAATGCAGCTTCAACTTTCAAGCTCGGCTAACTTTAAACGCTTGGACTCCAACTTCAAGTTTTCAACTTATACTTACAATTTTACCACATGAGCTCCACTTTCTAACTTGCTCAGTTTTAACAGAGGGCTCCAATATTATTAAATTGTGTTTATTATTAACACCAATGACTTTAATTTTTAATCCATATCAACCTTAAATCACAACAACAGTGATATATGAACATCATGTGAAGTATGAAGATCAAGATTAGTTTGTAGAAAATTTAGGTCAATAAGAGATTTATTAGGATTTGCCTAAATTTCCTACCTTGTTTGTTTTTTATCATAATTATGTTTTACTTTGAAAAAGTTGTCTTGATGAAAATTGTTTCCTTATTAGAAAAGATATCTTTCATATTTGGTTAATATTTTCTTAGAGAAAAAGTGTTGGATTTCTATAAATTCAAGATCTTTTTTCCCATAAAACACAATATCATCCATAATGTAATTGTTAAAGTGTCTTGCATAGGGGCGATTATTCTTTCAATAGTTTTATTCTTTCTTTTATATTATAGTTATCAATATGTAGGAAACTTGACCAATTCATCTAAATTTTTTTTCTTCTTTTAGTATTGTGTCCATTGTCATCTGATGTATCGGCGTTAAGGTTTGCAATTGTTGGCTTCCGTATGGCGCCCTTGTTATTTCAATTCCAACATCCTTTATGCTTAGGGATGGACATAATTTGCTCGAATGCCTCTATTTATGATTGGTCTTTAATTATATTTCCTTCAATCGGTGGTCTTTAATTATTGTTATTCAACACTTTACATAACAAAAAGTGACCACAAATACTTGTGACATCCAAAAAGATTTAAAGTTTGTTTAAGTATTAAAAGATAACACAAGTTATGCCATACAAAACAAATTAAGTGTCACGCCCCGGGAGGGTACCCTAAACGTGACCGGCACTCGAAAGCCATTTCTGACCTTCAAGCGAACCACCCGATTCAGTCACACTATCATCCATTCATATTCACTCAGAGGAAGACTCAATCATAGACACATTATTCATAATAGAAGGGCCGAGGGCCAATTACTATCAACTCATCAAAACAGTTATAATAAGACTTCTCAAAAATAGCGGTCTAACCTTCCCACACTCTAGTATATGAAGCCTCTATCAAAGTCTAGAAGGTGCCAATGACAAGCCCATGGCTACCAACAATCAAAATGAAGGAACGACAACAAAACTATACAAGAAAGCTCAACATCCTCCGGAGACTAGGAGGACTCACCAACTAGCTGGGAGTGTATGTGGATCTTCAACGGGGTGCCGATTGATGATCTCTAGTACCTGTCTCTACATCATGAAATGATGCAGGCCAAATGGCGTCAGTACATGGAATGTACGAGTATGTAAAATGGCTGGATGAAACAAACATCAAGAAAACATCAATATCAACTCCGGATCTCAACTCATATATATATATATAACAACTCACTCAAGGGTCTTAAGTCTAACAAGAAGTGTTTTAGACCGGACCAAATCTCATGTCACTCAACTCAACTGACTCGGAATACTATTAAGCCCTAAATGGGAGTTTCTCTTATCCGACAACCATCACCTATGAGCCAGTGATAGTACAACAATCAGACGATGTTGCCACGTCCGTCCATACCTTGCTAGGGCATAAACGCCTCCCTAATCATGGATTCCATCGATTAGTCAAGTCCTATTATTTCAGGACAATTAAATGGGAAACATCCAACTTTAACAGTTCGATCCCATGGGAAGCATCCGACTTTAATGGTTCCATCCCTACCTACGTTGGCGGCGTAGTTCCTGGGGTTCGAGTACGGACTATACTCTCGCCCGCCTCGGTGCTCGATACTCCTCCCATGAATCTATGCTCATAAGACTCCATCCAATCATCTCAAACAAGCCCTCATGGCTAGTTTCATTTAGAACCTTGCCAACTCATCAACTTTATTCTCATCTCAACTCAATCAAGTCATAATGGCAAGTCTTATTTAGGACCTTGTCCCCTCGTCAATTCTATCCCCCAATCAACTCAATCAAGCCTCATTTAGATAAGCAATTATAACCTCTCCTTAGGACTCATCACAACTCTAAGGCTTTAACTCAACAATTCAAGAGGAATATCACATTTAAGGAAATTGACACATTCAACATAAACACATGGTTAAGGAAATCAACAAAGCATATTAACAAGTCATTTCCATCAACTCATACTAACATGAAGGTTTTAGGAACTTCTTAGCTCAACAACATCAACATAAATAAAGTCAAATTAATAGGAGACAAAACTCATTCAAACATAAACCATACCAAGAAACTCCATTCTCATGGACCTCTAACCTCAAAGCAAGAGTAGGGCACATGTGTGGACTCAACCCATGTTTTGGATAGCCTTACATACCTTAGAATAGATTCTTGAAGAAACCTTGTTGTTGGCTCTTCATTGGAAAGCTTGAAGTCTTGAAGCTCTTGGATCAATCTCTTGTTGGAAATGGAGAAGGAGACGAAGAAGAAGAGAGAGAGATTTCTAGGGCTTTTCTAGAGAGAGAGTGGGGCTGAAAATTGTGATCCCAAAATAGACTTGGGTGATGCATATATAATTTGGGTAAGTTCCCAAATTTCCCCTTCTCAAAAAGTTCTGAAAATAGGCTAAAATGCTCCTGGCGCGATGGTGGCACATCACGCCAGTGCAGCGACAAGGCGATTACGCCCAAAAACCTGCACAACTTTTAGTGGCGCGCCGCGCCAAGGACCAAACTACTGAGGTATGTTTTTGGCGCGATAGTGGCGCATCGCTCTCTTACAGCGCCAAGGCCAAATCTTTCTGGGTTCTGGAAATTGGCTTGAAAATCCTACACATCTTGTAGTGGCGCGCCGCGCTAGGGGCCAAACTACTGAGGCTTGTTTTTGGCGCGATAGTGGCGCATCGTGCCACTGCGGTGCCAAGCCCAGATTTCCAGTAGTTGAACCCCATGCCTGAAAATCCCTACTATGCTAGTTCATCTTAGGATTGACATATCTTTTGACTCCCGACTCCAAAAGTTACATTCTTAGTGGCTTTGAAAAGAAGACTCAACGACCTTTAATTTGATGGGTCGTGGGCCACCCAGATTGTCGTCTTTCAAAAGATAGGGTCTTTAGAAGTCAACCCCTTATGCGAACTCCTCCTCAAACTTAGCCACGACGAATCTTTTGGATTTGATTTTGTCCTAGGGGCCCTCTTGTGACCCCACATCACCTCCAACATCCTTAAATTTCTCGGGGACTCATCCTAGCTTATGCATATGCTCCTCAATACTCGGGTCCGACCCTACCCGTATACAAGAAGGGTCTGAATCTTAGGGAATTTTTTTTGAGGGGTGTTACATTATCCCCCCCTTGGGATCATTCATCCTCGAATGACGTGTAACCAGGAATGGACTCAGGGTACAAATCACACTCAAAATTTTCAGTCATTCAACCAATCAAATTCTCAAACAATTATCAATCAAAACCCAAAATGCATAAATGAATTCAAGTCAAGGAAATGGACATTACCTTCAACATTCTTCTCGGTAGGCACGAATAGATGTGGATATTTAGATTTCATGGCTTCTTCCGTCTCTCATGTGGCTTCCTCAACAAATTGGTTCCTCAACAGGACTTTGACTGAGGCGACCTCTTTGTTCCTCAATTTGCGAATTTGGCAATCAAGAATTTAGACCGGAATCTCTTCATAAGACATGCTATCCTTAATTCCAACGCTATCAATGGGGACTACCAACGAGGGATCGCCTAAGCACTTTTTCAACATCGAAACGTGGAACACTGGATGAATAGAGTCTAGCTCTGAGGATAACTCCAACTCATAGGCAACACTCCTAATCCGCCTCGAAATCTGGTAAGGGCCGATATATCGGGAACTAAGTTTCCCCCTCCTTCCAAAGCTTATGACGCCCTTCATGGGCGACACCTTCAGGTATACCCAATCACCCACCTCAAACTCTAAGTCTCTCCTCCTCACGTCGGTGTAAGATTTTTGGCGGCTTTGGGCTGTCTTTAGCCTGTCTCGAATGACTCTCACCTTCTCCATGGCTTGGTGAACAAAATTGGGTCCAATCAACTCGACTTCACCTACCTCAAACCACCCAATAGGTGATCTACACCTCCTCCCATACAAAGCTTTATAAGGAGCCATTTGAATGCTTGCATGATAGCTATTATTATATGCAAACTCTATGAGAGGTAAGTGATCGTCCTAATTTCCTTTGAAGTCGAGTACACATGCCCTCAATATATCTTCCAATGTCTGTATGGTACGCTCTGCTTGGCCATCATTCTGGGGATGGAAAGTCGTACTAAGGTTCACCTTTGAACCTAGTCCCTTTTGAAAAGATCTCCAGAATTGGGAAGTGAATTGAGCTCCTCTGTCTGAGATGATGGACAAGGGACTCCATGCAATCTGACGATCTCTTGAATGTATAACTTTGCATAATCTTCTGCGATGTCAGTAGTCTTAACTGCCAAGAAGTGAGCTGATTTCATCATTCTATCCACAATTATCCAAATCGAATCATATTGTTTTCGGGACCTTGGTAAACCCGTAATAAAGTCCATATTGATCATCTCCCACTTCCATTCCGGAATTTCTATATTTTGGGCTAAACCACATGGCCTTTGATGCTCAACCTTCACCTGTTGACAATTCGGGCACTTGGAAACGAATTCCGCAATATCTCTCTTTATCCCACTCCACCAATAGATTTCCCTCAAGTCATGGTACATTTTCGTAGAGCCCAGATGAATAGAGTATCTAGAACTATGAGCTTCGGCCATAATCCTCTCTCGAACATCATTGACATCAGGTACACACAACCTATTTTGGTACCTCAACACACCATCCCCCCCTTTGGTAAAAACCATTACCCCTTGTTTGTGAACAACCCCCTTCAATTTAAGAAGGACGGGATCTTGGTCTTGCTTCTCCTTTACCTATGCCACAAGTGAGGATGTAGACCCATCCTGAACAGTAACTCCACCTTCATTGTTCTCTTCAAGATGGACTCCCAATCGGGATAATCTATGTACTTCCTTCGCCAATTCTCTCCTCCCCTCCTCCACCTGGGAAGTGCTACCCATATACAACCTACTAAGAGCATCAACAACAATATTAGCTTTACCTGGATGGTAGAGGATGCTCATGTCGTAGTCCTTGAGTAGCTCGAGCCATCTCTTTTGCCTCAGGTTGAGTTTCTTCTAGATGAAGACGTATTGTAAGCTCTTGTGGTCAGTGAATACATCAACATGCACTCCATATAAGTAGTGGCGCCAAATTTTAAGCACAAACACCACAGCCGCCAGGTTAAGGTCATGAGTTGGGTAGTTCCTCTCATGAACCTTAAGCTGTCTTAAAGCATAGGCTATCACCTTTCCCCTCTGCATCGGTACACAGCCCAACCCTATTCTAGATGCATCATAATAGATCACAAAACCCTCTGTTCCATCGGGCAAAGTCAGGATAGGAGCAGTGGTTAGCTTGGTCTTCAATTTCTGGAAACTCTCTTCACAAGCATCGGACCATTGGAACTTAGCCTTCTTTTGGGTCAGCTTAGTCAATGGTGATGATATGGATGAGAATCCCTCTACCAAACTTCGATAATAGCCGGCCAAACCCAAGAAGCTTCTTATCTCTGTCGGGGATGTGGGTCTGGGCCAATTCTTCACAGCTTCAATCTTCTGGGCGTCAACCTGAATACTATCTCCGGATACAATGTGGCCTAAGAAGGCCACTGATGGAAGCCAAAATTCACATTTGGAGAACTTTGCATATAATACCTAGTCCTTCAGAGTTTGCAAGACGACTCTAAGATGATGGCCATGCTCCTCCTCATTCTTGGAGTAGACTAAGATATCATCTATGAATACAATCACAAACATATCAAGATATGGTTTGAATACTCAGTTTATGAGATCCATAAAAGCTGCGGGGGCATTAGTCAACCCAAAGGACATGACCAAAAATTCAAAGTGGCCATAACGAGTCCAAAAAGCGGTCTTCAGAATATCACATTCCCTCACCTTCAACTGATGGTAGCCGAATCTCAAGTCTACCTTTGAGAAACACGTGGCACCCAAAGTTGATCAAATAAATTATCTATTCTGGGGAGAGGGTATTTTTTCTTTACGGTGACCTTATTCAATTGCCTGTAGTCAATGCACATCCTAAGGGACCCATCCTTCTTTCGCACAAATAGGACCAGAGCACCCTATGGTGAGACACTCGGCCTAATAAATCCCTTATCTAGCAAGTCCTTTAACTATTCTTTCAACTCTTTCAACTCAGCCGGAGCCATTCTATATGGAGGGATTGAGATAGGCTGAGTATCAGGAAGAATATCAATCCTAAAGTTGATCTCTCTATCCAGAGGGACTCCAGGCAGATCTTCAGGAAAAACATCCGGAAACTCGTTGACAATCGGAACCAACTCAAGGGATGGAGACTCAATGTTGTCATCTTTCACTCGGACAATGTGATAAACACATCCTTTTGAGATTAGCTTCCTGGCCCTTAGGTAAGAAATAAACTTATCCTTAGGCACAACATGACTCCTCTTCCACTCTATGACAGCCTCGTTCAGGAATCTGAACTTAACGACCCGAGTCCTACAGTCAACTGAGGCATAACAGACATAAAGCCAGTCCATGCCAAGGATCACATCAAAATCAACCATGTCCAACTCAATCAAGTCGGCCAAGGTGTCCCTATGATGGATTGACATAGTACAATCTCTATAGACTCTCTCAGCTAAGACAGAATCACCGACATGAGTAGCTACACTGAAGGGATCAAGAAGATATTTAAGAATTTTATCAAATTTACTAGCCACATAAGGAGTCACAAAAGATAGGGTGGCACCCGGATCCATCAACACATAACAATTAAGAGAAGAGACTCGAATCATACCCGTCACGATGCTTGGAGAGTTGATCTTGACGACTACCCATGGCATATAGGCGGTTTGTACCTCCACTTATACCTGAAGTAGTGCCCCTCTGGTTACCCCTAGCCGGCGGTGCGGTGGCAGAATACTGGACTCTATTTCCCCCTGTCGGACACTCCCTCTAAAAATGGTCCATTTGGCCGCATTTATAACAACCAACCCTTCCCGCTCTACATTCTCCCAAGTGGAGCCTACCACACTTGCCGCATGGTTGCTAACATCTTGAGCCTTGACTTGCGCTGGCATGGGATTGAGAACCCTGGGGTCTGATATTTTGGCAACTCTGTCCCTGCCAATCATACCTATTCTGCGGCATAGGTGCACTGGCGATGGATGAGGCATAGTTAGAAGACCTCTTCAGGAAGAAGGACCTGTTGCCCTTGATTTGCTTCTGTTCATTCTCATGGCCCGCTGATTTTACCTTCTTTCTCAAATACTCCTCTCTGTATTTCTTCTTCTCATCCTCTACCTATTGAGCATACACCATTAATCTGAAAATATCCATATCCGAGATCAACAATGCTTCTTTGCATTCCCTCTTCACATGCCTCCCTGATCCGGAGACGAACTTCCTCATCTTTGACCTCACATCTGGGATCATTTCTGGAGCATACCTGTACAACTGGATGAACTTCAGGCCATACTCCTTAACAGTCATACCCTCCTGTCTCAGATTCACAAATTCCTCCATTTTCGCTTCCCTCAATTCTCGGGGAAAGAAGTGGTCAAGAAAGACTCCCTCAAATTCATCCCACCTCTCATCGATAAAATTTTGGGGGTCTTCATCAACCTTAGAACTCGTGAATGCTAGCGGATTCATCCTCAGAAAGTCTCTAATTTTAGTGGCAGCAGATGGCTCTTGGGGACTAGAGCTAAGAGTGGGCGAACACTGGTTACTATTCCGGGCAGCCATTAATTGCGTGAGCATTGAAATTGCCCATCAAAATTCTTTCTCTGATGTGGGTGCAGGTGGAGTAGCTGGCACTTGAGGTGCCTCCGAGTATCTGGTAGGTCGGCCTCTAGCCCTCTCTGGGCATACCTCTGATTGGGGCATCTCGGCGTTATCAACATTTCTCTGGCTAGCCGTGCATTTAGGAGACATTATCTGTAACGTGTAAATGCATGAATTAGAAAGGAGTTTTACAGAGTTTAACTCTATCGCACGAATTTAGAGTATGAAAGAAGTGAAACAATTCCTAATGTCCTATAACATCCTGCTTATAAGTGTGGTGCACAACAGACCCATAAGCAAGACTCTACCAAACACAGCTTCATAGACTACCTAGGACACTTGAACTCTGGGCTCTGATACCATGTTTGTCATGCCCCGGGAGGGTATCCTAGACGTGACCGGCACTCGAAAGCCATTTCTGACCTTCAAGTGAACCACAGGATTCAGTCAAACTATCATCCATTCATATTCACTCAGAGGAAAACTCAATCATAGACACATTATTCATAATAGAAGGGCCGAGGGCCAATTACTATCAACTCATCAAAACAGTTATAATAAGACTTCTCAAAAATAATGGTCCAACCTTCCCACACTCTAGTCTATGAAGCCTCTATCAAAGTCTAGAAGGTGCCAATGACAAGCCCATGGCTACCAACAATCAAAATGAAGGAACGACAACAAAACTATACAAGAAAGCTCAACATCCTCCGAAGACTAGGAGGACTCACCAACTAGCTGGGAGTGTATGCGGATCTTAAACGGAGCGCCGGTTGATGATCTCTAGTACCTGTCTCTACATCATGAAATGATGCAGGCCAAATGGCGTCAGTACATGGAATGTACGAGTATGTAAAATGGCCGGATGAAATAAACATAAAAAAGCATCAATATCAACTTAGGATCTCAACTCATATATATATATAACAACTCACTCAAGGGTCCTAAGTCTAACAAGAAGTGTTCTAGACCGGACCAAATCTCATGTCACTCAACTCAACTGACTCGGAATAATATTAAGACCTAAATAGGAGTTTTTCTTATCCGACAACCATCACCTATGAGCCAACGATAGTACAACAATCAGATGTTGTTGCCACGTCCATCCATACCTTGCTAGGGCATGAACGCCTCCCTAATCATGGATTCCATCGATTAGTCAAGTCCTATCATTTCAGGACAATTAAATGGGAAATATCCGACTTTAACGGTTCGATCCCATGGGAAGCATCCGACTTTAACGGTTGCATCCCTACCTACATTGGCGGCGTAGTTCCTGGGGTTCGAGTACGGACTATACTCTCGCCCGCCTCGGTGCTCGATACTCCTCCCATAACTCTATGCTCATAAGACTCCATCCAATCATCTCAAACAAGCCCTCATGGCTAGTTTCATTTAGAACTTTGCCAACTCATCAACTTTATTCTCATCTCAACTCAATCAAGTCATAATGGCAAGTCTTATTTAGGACATTGTCCCCTCATCAATTCTATCCCCCAATCAACTCAATCAAGCCTCATTTAGATAAGTAATTATAACCTCTCCTTAGAACTCATCACAACTCTAAGGCTTTAACTCAACAATTCGAGAGGAATATCACATTTAAGAAAATTGACACATTCAACATAAACACATGGTTAAGAAAATCAACAAAGCATATTAACAAGTCATTTCCATCAACTCATACTAACATGAAGGTTTTAGGAACTTCTTAGCTCAACAACATCAACATAAATAAAGTCAAATTAATAGGAGATAAAACTCATTCAAACATAAACCATACCAAGAAACTTCATTCTCATTGACCTCTAACATCAAAGCAAGAGTAGGGCACATGTGTGGACTCAACCCATGTTTTGGATAGCCTTACATACCTTAGAATAGATTCTTGAAGAAACCTTATTGTTGGCTCTTCAATGGAAAGCTTGAAGTCTTGAAGCTTTTGGAACAATCTCTTGTTGGAAATAGAGAAGGAGAAGAAGAAGAAGAGAGAGAGATTTCTGGGGCTTTTCTAGAGAGAGAGTGGGGCTGAAAATTGTGATCCCAAAATGGACTAGGGTGATGCATATATAATTTGGGTAAGTTCCCAAATGCCCCTTCTCAAAAAGTTTTGAAAATAGGCTAAAATGCTCCTGGCGCGATGGTGGTGCATCGCGCCAGTGTAGCACCAGGCTGATTATGCCCAAAAACCTGCACAACTTTTAGTGGCGCGCCGCGCCAAGGACCAAACTACTGAGGCATGTTTCTGGCGCGATAGTGGCGCGTCGCGCCCTTACAGCGCCAAGGCCAAATCTTTCTGGGTTCTGGAAATTGGCTTAAAAACCCTGCACATCTCGTAGTGGCGCACCGTGCCAGGGGCCAAACTACTGAGGCTTGTTTTTGGCGCGATAGTGGTGCGTCACGCCACTGCGGCGCCAAGCCCAGATTTCCAGTAGTTGAACCCCAGGCCTGAAAATCCCTGCTGGGCTAGTTCATCTTAGGATCGACATATCTTTTGACTCCGAACTCCAAAAGTTACATTCTTGGTGGCGTTGAAAAGAAGACTCGACGACCTTTAATTTGATGGGTCGTGGGCCACCCAGATTATCATCTTTCAAAAGATAGGGTTGTTAGAAGTCAACCCCTTATGCGAACTCCTCCTCAAACTTAGCCACGGCGAATCTTTTGGATTTGATTTGGTCCTAGGGGCCCCCTTGTGACCCCACATCACCTCCAACATCCTTAAATTTCTCGGGGACTCATCCTTGATCATGCATACGCTCCTCAATACTCGGATCCGACCCTACCCGTATATAAGAAGGGTCCGAATCTTAGATTTTTTTTTTTGAGGGGTGTTACATTAAGTTATGTTGCTTATTTCTTTGTTAGAGGCATAAGTACAGTTTATAACCTACAAGTTATGTCTTACCAGACATAACTGAGTTCCTACCGAAATTATGCAAATAGAAACATAAATTCAGTTTCAGAATGTTAGGCATTACAAGGTGTAACATAGTTCATACTGAACTTATGCCGATCGAGGCATTCATAAGTTCGATTTTAGAATCCACAAAGTTATGCCTTAAGAAACATAGCTTAAGCTTATGCCAGATAAAATAAAACTTCTCTAAATTTATGCCTTGTGAATTATACTACACAACTTATATCGGACAAGATAAAAGTTGACCTGTTGCCTTGTGAAGTTGGATCATAGTTAAGGATACTTTGGCCCACAAACTTTTATCAAATGAGAAACATGGGAAGATTTTTAATATAAATGAGCATCCAACATTGAGAAATGAGAATTAGGATAGGTCCTTCTCTAATGTTGTATTAAAAAAATTAGTTCTAACTCAACCATCAAATCCATCTCAAGAGATGAGGATTGTCCAAATCAGGGGCGGATCTATGTGCATTCTAGGGGTGTCACGCCACCCCGTGGTCTCGATTGAAAATTTGTATATACATGTATATTGTATATATATTTATAAGGAAAGTATAAATATTAAACGTGGCACCCTTAAAAATAATGAGTCTTGTGTAGAGTATATCTTCTTATTTTTTTTAATTATGCAAGACATCATTAGCGAATTTATTATAAAAACAATTGTGAATAAGTAGATTAAAACCATAGACCTCTTGTAAGTAAAATCTTAACTAAACCAACTGAGCAAGTCTAAATTCTATAAGCAAATTTGCTAATAAAGGTTAAGTATTTTCTTACACTATGTAGGGTTTTTTGCCATAGGTTACCGTTCAAAATAATGTGGCACCCAGAGATTCAAAATCCTGGATCCGCCTCTGGTCCAAACCATATAAAGAGACAACTAATCCATTTTACAACCGATATGGGACTCATGACAGAAGTAGGAAAAACACGTTCATTAAGTGACATTCCAAGTTCATTGTCAACTCCTCACCCACCCAATATCTCCAACCCTCACCCCTTGACTGTCCCACCTCCGAACCCCCACTCGCCATCCCCATAATATTTTGCTAGATTATATATATGCACTTTTGAGATTATATTTCTTTGCTTACTTATCAAATACTGAAATACAAGTAAGAACTCCACTTATTTTTCAAGAAAATAGTTTCCGTGAAAACATTTTCTTTCATTCCAAACCCACCCTAAAAGCAAAACACGTGTGACAATGATCTGATGAATCAGTCTAGCAGTTTCTTTTGTCTTCAGCAGAAAAAGATACCTTCCACTTGTATATAAAATTTACTTGAAGACTAAGTGGAGTGTCCATTTTTTTTGGATATGAGATTTGATCTTAGCATAAAGACCGGAAAATGTGTGTTGTGAAGAATGGAGATAACTAGCTAGTGTACATTCAGTAAATGTAATGGTGGGGGTTGTTGGCTTGGTGTTATATATGGACAGTGATTGAGACATTCCACCTTTCTTGTTTGGATAAGGAACAAGCACAAAGAATTTGGGATCAGTTGTACATGGCTTATAGTAATAATAAGATTATATATGTCTAGTTCAGTTTGTCTCTCTTTCATTTGGATGATTGATGAATGCGCTATTTTGATATTCAAATGAAGTTAACTCTCTAAAATAGCTTAGCATTCTAATATATAAGCCAAAAATCTGTTTAATGACAATACGGCTAGTAGACTTATTGTTTGTCTTCCCAACACTTGTACGTGATAGTAAGTAATAAGTAATTGTCAAACAACAACAACGACATACCCAATGAAATTCCACAAGTGGAATTTGGGAAAGGTAAGATGTACGCAGACCTTACCACTACCTTTCCGAAAAGCCCTCGGCTCAAAACTCACAGTAATTGTCAAAACAATTGGGATTATCTATCACATAAGGACTTAGTTGCCGACAAACTATCAATTTCAGTATTGCATTTATTATAACTAGTGTTGTCCGAATTCAAACATTTCACTTTGGTAATTTATACTACTTATGAATTCGACAAGAGCAATAATAGTAAGAAGATTGAGTGGTAAGAGTTGCTCACAGATATATTAAAACTGACGGATATGGCACTTGCGTAATTTCATCCTGTCTAATTATAGTTGTTAAGCCTATTTAAGATCATGTCTACCGAAATGTTAAATCATAAGTTGATATTATGGTCATGGTCTCTTGAGCTGTATAACTGATATTAGACTTAAATTTATGAATTAGTGTTATGATTTAATGTTAATTGAGGGGATTTTAGGCCATAGTTCTTTTGTGTGCAGGCATTCCTTAAAAAAATAAAATTTGAAAATTGAAGATTAAATTCACTGAATCACGCTGGCGAAGGAACCGGCGCCCAACACGAGACAACTGACATCTCACCAGCTAAATACAGGCTGGATTGGAGGAGACTGTCTAAGGCACCGACGATATATATAGGCTGGTGCTGAACAATTTAGAATTGGCGTTCCGCTGATCCAAGCACAAGTATAGCTGAAGAAAGACAGGCTGAAGTGGCGCGTGACTGGCGTTGAACAATCCTAGACCAATGTTCTGCTAGTCCCGCACAAGTTAAACACGGAAGCTCAAGGGCAAAAACGTACTTGATGATGAAAGTGCTTTGTTTGGAAGGTTCCAAGGACAATATCGAAATTTGTGTAATTATGTACTCTTATCTTCTTTTCAATTGGGAATAGTTTTAGATATAGAATTTGTTATATAGTTTTTGATAGTTGATAAAAAGTAGCCAAGAAAGTTCTTACTTGGTGGAGAAGAAAACTCAAATTGTGTACGTCTCCAAATTTGGATTTCAAATTTGACTATCAATTATACTTGAAATGGAGCTTTTCTTTATGGGTGTAATCTATATTTCTCCATTTATGAGAAGCTAAATATGTAGCTATCGTGTGTTTGTAAGATGTAAACGTACAACCCCATGGGTATTTATTGATTAGCTCTAAAATTGGTTGTTATGCATGGATCTATTGTTGACTTGATGTTTTAATCTAAAAAATCAGTGGTTGTAAATATTGGTTGAAATCTCAAACACTATTTTGTCCTGAGAAAGCAAAATAGAGTTGGATAAGACTTCATTAGTGAGGACTTGTAAAATTTATCACAGGATTAGAGTTAGGGATAGTGTATTATGATTAATTTTGCATTTAAGGGTAGAGCTAGAGATAGTCTATCCACTCAAATATTTTTTGATGTTTTGATTGCAATGGTTTTGGAGTTCGAGAGAATCAAAGAGATCGTTTGGTTTGAATTTAAGTTATGATGAGATTAGTTATGACGGAATAAGTTATGATGAGATTAGTTATGATGGAATAAGTTGTGATGAGATTATTTCTTATTGAGTGTTTGGTTTGTTGTATTCAAAATAATATGCATTATATAAATGTCACGCCTCGGGAGGGTACCCTTGGCGTGACCGGTACTCAGAGACTATTGCTAGTCCCTAAGAAAATCACTTGGCTTGTTCATATATTCATTCAATAATCACTCTATCAGCGGAAGACTTAACTCATCAAGAAATTAACTCAATATGATAATTAAATAGATAACTTATAGAGTAAGGCCAAAGGCCAACAATCTATCTAATCCAAATAACAAGATTAGTATAAATGAAACTACCCAAAACACAACATCCAATCAACACATCAACCCCATCTAGTCTATGAAGCCTCTATCAACTGTCTAAATGGCGTCAATGACAGGTTTATCACTACCTTAATCAAAATAAAAATAAAATTTTAAACTCTAAAGCTAGATGATAAAAGAGTGGTATCCTCCGAAAGTAGGGAGGACTCACCAATCAGCTAGAATGTGAACAGATCCTCAACAATGCGCCTATTGATGATCTCTAGAACCTATCTCTGCATCATTTAACGATGCAAGTCCAAATGGGCGTCAGTACATGGATAGTACGAGTATGCAATATAATATGGTAGAATAAAACATGCATAAGGTAGAATAATATCAACTCAAGTAACTCAATCAAGCGTAAGGAACTCAGTTAGAATGTCGTAAGTCTAAAGCAAGAGTAAGGTTTATACAGAGACCAATAATATACAATCCAATTCAATCCGATCCTATCAGAGTGCTATCAAGACCTATATGAGAGTTTCTCTTATCCCAGAACAATCACTTATGAGCTAGTGATCGTACAACAAGCTCGTTATTGTTGCCACAACCATTTAATACTTTTTCAGGCTAAAGGAAGAATCAACCAATCATGGATCCAACAATCAATAAAGTCCTATCATTTCAGGATAATAAAATAGGGAAATATCTAACTTAATGGTTCAATCCTCTTCTACGTTTGGCTAGTAGTTATTTTGTTCAAGTTATTACTTACTCTTATCCAATTAGATACTCGATACTCCTCCCGAGACTCAATGCTCATAAGATAGTCAATCCCGATCAAACCAATCAATAAGTCTCATATGTACTCTTATCAGTTCATCAGTTCTATCCAATCAATCCTTTCAACAAATCAATTATCTAATCATTCCCAACATTTATTTAAGAGTAGTTTGGACAATAATTTGTGACAAAATTCAGTTGAGACTATTCAATTGGGTTCAATCATAAAGATATAAAGGACTATCAAGTTTCATCAAAACTATCATCATGTTCATATCTCAATCACAATCATGCATTCACAACTGCAAGGCTCTAGACTCAATCCTTAGGCATATACATATGATATTAGTCAAATACTATTAGGGTTTATGAAATAAGTAGTTTAAATCTTTTGTTCAAGAAACAAGTTCGTAGAAAACATCAGTTATGCAATATTATGTAAATTATGTTAAATTTAAAGAAATTCTCAAGAAACACAATCACGGGGACTCAATTCATTCACAAATCAACCTATCATAATCATGGGGCACATGAAAGAACAAGATTCATACTTTATTTTAGCCTTTCATATTTGGAAATCGAAGGAACGATAGAGACTTTGAAGGAATAAATTGAAAACCTTGAACGCTAGCTTTCTTTCTTCTCTTCAATTCCCTTCTCTCAACATTCTACGTCTTAAATGAGTATGGAACAATTACATCAATATACATGAAAATCAAAATTGGAACTGAAACTTGATAAAATACCCTTAGGGTATTGATAAAGGATGAATTTTAGTCTCAAAATAGCTTGGGTTAAGTTTGGAAAGATGGGAAAAAGTCTGGAATGTCCTTCATTAAAATAAAATCTGAAACATGGGTTCGGGCGCACTACTGGCACTGTGCCAGAGTCCAAACTACTGAAGTCAATTATGGGCGCACTGTAGCGTGCCTTCCTAGGACCCGAACTACTATAGTTGGTTTTGGGCTCACTACTTGCACGCCGCACCTGGTCCCAAACTGCTGCAATGATAGTCTCTATTAAAAAGGTCATAACATTTTACTCCAAACTCAAAATGAGGTAAACTTGGTGGCTTTGGAAAGAGGACTCAAAGAAATTTAATTTTATAGTTCATGGGTTACCTAACTCTTAATATTCTGAAAGTTATGGTCATTTGAAGTTGACCATTATATGTTCTTATACGAAAACTTAATCGATAAAGGGTTTTTGAACTCGAGTTAGTACTAGAGGTTCCTCTTGACCCTAATTCAACTCTAATATACTTCAAATACTTAGGAATTAATCCTAAAATATATAGACAATTAAGAGTCATCGGTCTCTGGCCTATACGCATAAGAAGAATGGTTTAGGTCATATCTTAAAAAGAATTTCGGGGTATAACAATAAATTTGAAGGATAAATTATTTATTTACAAAAATGCCTTTTATGAATGTGAAAAGTGATTTATAAAAAGGGTTTAAGGAAATATTTTTGTCATTTACCTACTTTATCCTGGGATAAGTTATCCCGGGGTTACTATACCATCCAAAGGGAAGGATAACTTATTCCGGTACTAATTATTAATCCTAGGATAAGTTATCTCGAATTCGCCAACCAAACAACAAATTGAGTGGTACTATAATTTAATCTCAGTACTATTTGGTGTTATCCTTCACACCAAACGAGCCCTGAGGGATATATACTTGATAGTTAGGGATAATATCAAAAATAGCCTAGACCAAACATTATATATGTATTGATTAATTTGGAGGTGATCAATTTTTTCCTATTATGTTGAAATTCCATCGCAAATGCACACATCCCTTGTTGTTTTCAATCTTGACAAAAATTCGTGTATGTTAACTCTTTGCAATTGATACTCATCATCAATAACTTTTAGTGTTCCTAAATTCCCTCTTATTTTTATACGCTTGCTTGAGAATACCTAGTGCTAGTTTGTATTGGATTGATAAATTAATTTGAGTATAATTTTATATGTTGATTCTTGTAGATTTAACCCTGATCTCAAAAGTTGGGTATTATTTTTACTTTGACCGCATATATCTCGAATATGAGGTATAGTTGAGCGATATAAAAATAGTGTTATTGCTGGGGATGGGCAAGTGTTTACCTTGAGTTGATTTTTTCATTCAATCTCTTGTACACTTTGTGTTCTTTTTACTTCTTTTTTGTTTATGTTTGTGTGAACAGAGGAAAAATGAGTCACATTGATGATAATGTAAGTGTGGTTAGATTTGAAAATGATGATAATGAACCTTTAGAGCTTAGTGTTAAGGGAGCCAGTCACCAACCACCCATGATAGAAAATGCGATCTTTTATGTTACAAGTACAATGTTGCATCTCTTTCAAATGAAAGGAGTATGTGGTATAAAAGGCAAATGAAAACATGACCTAACATCTTCAGAACTTTGTTGATGTGTGCCTCCTGTTCAAAATGAATAGCATCAGCTAAGAACCTATTCGGCTAAACTTGTTCTCATTTTTATTATTACTCTTCAGTAAGAATGATAAAGCATTTTGCAAGCTTGAATCCCTAACCGGAGAAGCCACAATTTGATTCGATTAGATACTCGAAGGTTCAATCACCTCTTGGGCTGAATTTAAGATTGCTTATCTAGAGGAATTTTTTCCACTGTCGTGTATACTTAGTTGCTGGATGAAATCAATAATTTGCAAGAACTATTAGGGAAAGCCATTCATGAAGTATGATTGAGGTTCAAGAAGAATGTTGTGGTGTGTTTGAACCATGGGTTGTCCAATGAAGTTTTGATGCAAATTTTTATCAATCTTTGGATCAAGTGAATCTATTCGTGGTAAATAACATGGTTGGAGGTTCTCTAATTGACCTAAATTATGCTTTGACTTCCATTGTCCTTGATCGAATGAAAAACATTGCATACAAGAGATAGTGAGAGATCCATGGGTATAGCGATACAAGAATATGACTTATGTAAAGCTCTTGGCTAAGCTTATGTTGGGAACTGAGACAAAAAGTATGAATGTTATTGGATCAAATAGTGCACCACCACTTGAGGAAGAGATTGTGTATGTCTCATTGGAGAAGAAGTTAGGTACATAGCTAACCATGGGATGGATTCTCAATTGAGTTACCAAGGTTCTAATCAAGGTCCTTAGCGTTCTCAGAAATAGAATCAAGGTTGGAGAGACCATGATTGTCAATAGAGAGATCATGATGGGTAGTGGAATGAGTGAGATCGTGCAAGAATAAATAAGATGTACAATCATCAAAGCTTAAACCCATATGTGCCTTTACAAAAAGATGATGCTCCACACAACCAAGCAAGTATGAGTGACCCAACAAGTTCAAATATTGAGGAGATGTTGAACCGTGTGCTATATATGGTTGAATCAATGAGCAATGGGATTAAAAAATTCAAAAGTGATGTCTCTAATTTGATCCAAACCATAAGCTCCCACTCTACTCAATCAAACAATTGGAAACCCAAATAAACCATCTCTCGGTTGAACTACATCCAAGATCTAAAGGTACACTCCCTAGTGATACTCTTCCAAATCATAAAAATGATGGTCATTACATGGCAATAGTCACTAATAGTGGTAAGATTCTTAATTATGCCAAGATCATGCCTAAAAAGGTTGTGAGTGATAAGGTTGATGATGGGGTGAAGCCTAGTACACTCATACCTAATGAGATTGATGATATGATGGTGAATGATTAGAATGTGTATGTTGAGAAAGAAAAGAGGGACTAAATTCCTAATGTTGTGATTGATGTTGAGATAACAAGAGGGGATAATCCACTAAGGATTAGTGCTAAAGAAAAAAAGGACAACCAATTTTAGAAGTTCATTGATCTATTTAGCAAGTTCTCCATGAACATATCATTGTTTGATTCATTTTTGCAAATGTTAGGGTTGCAAAATTCATGAAAGAGTTATTAAAGAGGAAGATAATTGTTGATGTGGGTACAATTAAAGTGTCCCACCATTGTAGTATTGTGATGGAAAGCAATTTATCCCCAAAGAGAGAGGATGCAGGAGCATTTACTATTTCATGCACCATTGGGGTGTAAATATTAAACAATGCATTGTGCGACCTAGGTGCAAGAATCAACTTGATGCTCCTTATGATTTTCAAGAAGTTGGGTCTCAAAAATCGCAAACCCACTTCAATGAGATTGCTAATGGAGGATTGTTCTATCAAAAAGCCAGTTGGACTACTATTTGATATTTTAGTCAAAATGGATAAATTCATTCTCCCTATAAATTTTGTGGTACTAGATTGCGACATGAATATTTCCATGGGTTGTAAAGCCATAATATAGTCAAGTATAAGACTAAGAAAATAAAATAAAATGGTAAAATCCACTCAAAATCATATAATTAAGCTAAAGATATTTATGCATTGGTCATAATCCTAGAATGAGGGATTTTAGCCACTCATTATCCAATTACACAAAGTAGAATTCATAAAGAACAAAGAAAAGTTAAGTTAGAGCTGGAAGTAACCATAAAATATTAATATTTTTTATTTTTTTGTGCTCCTACTCCGTTCTCCTCCTTAATATGATTGAACTTTCTTTTTAAAATTTAATCAACCACTTGACTTCTAAAGTCAATCATAGCATAACGAACATGAAGCCGATCCATACTAAGAATAACATCGAACCCAAAGAACTCACAACATACCGGATGAAGTACCATGATGAGTCTATTGACGAATCTCCCTTCCTTTCCTAAAAGCCGCTAAAAAATCCCTCATCTTATGTCCAACCTTAGCACACCACCAACAACTATCCTTTTTGGCCATGCACTCCCTTAGGTGATTCTTATCACATTTTTGACAAGTGGGGAAATAACGTCTATCCTTATTGAATGTAGGTACCAAATCACTAGCAAAAGATGAACCATTATCAGTCCGGGCCCTTTTAGTCTCCCTAGCACTCTCCTTAATCTTCTCTTCTTTAGTTTATTCGGTATGCATCATTAACCTCGAAATATCCATTTCCTTGATCAACATGGCGGTTTTTCATTCTTTAGAAACCAAATTGGAAAAACCCCAAACAAATTTGTTCATACGAGCTCTAAGGTCAGCAACCATAAACGAAACATATTTGGACAATTGTGTGAAATTCAAGGCATATTCCCTCACATTGATGTTCCCTTGTTTCAAATTTATGAATTCTTGGATCTTAGCTTCTCTTAACTCCAAACGAAAAAAAGGGTTTAGAAAGGTACCCTTAAACTCATCCTAAACAACAGAACCTGCATCCCTACATCTCTCACCCTTCCATTGACTAAACCAAATTTGTGCGATTCCTTTCAATTCGTAAGTGGCCAAATCCGCCTTCTCCATCGACGTTACCCCTATAATATAAACAATCTTTTGAATCCTTTCAATGAGCTTTTAGGGATCCTCATCCAACTTTGACCCATGAAACTACGGGGATTCATCTTAGTATAGTAATGAACTTTTATCACCGCCATCCCAAATTTGGGTTCACGAAAACAACAACTTCCCTATTAACTTGGGTTGCCAACGCCGCCCTAAATTCTACATAAGTCACTTGTTCGGCCAATAAGTTATTCGAATCTTGTTTCTCCTCCTCAACATATCTTTTCATGGGAACTCTTTGTGAAGGCATTATTCTGTAATCGAGAAGAAAAAGTGTTGAAAGAAAAAGCCTTAGAGTTCAAATCTATCACACGATAAGATCATGATAGAAGTAAAATTTCCCTAAAACATCTCATTGCCTCCTATTCATAGTTGTGGTGTGCTTCATACCCAGGAATACGGCTTTGCTCCATAACATCTAATATGCCTCTACTAGTGTATATGGGGGCATAAGACAAGATCCTAGCTCACCTAATATAAAAGATAAAAGTAAAAAAAAACAATGAAAAGATAATGTATCATCCTCAAATCATGAAGACTCACTAATAATGGCAAAATAGTGCTCAAATCTAGCCACAAGTGGGAGGTGCACGATGATGATTATCGTACCCTACATTATGATACAATATAGGGAAAAGTATGCGTTAGTATATGGAATGCACTAAGCATGTGAGAAACATGCATGAACAATGATTATAGGACATAAATAATATGAACATGGGATGCATGACCAATATCTTAAAACATGAGTGAAACTTGAAAACACTTGAATATCATAATCATAATCACGTGGTCAATACATCATAAACATCACGAGAACTTGTGCCATTTCATATACTTTTGTGAGAGATATCATTAAATGACATAAATTATGTGAACGATAACATGGAGTTCGGTGTTTTCCTCTCACACCTAAAAGAGAAGGTCCATACTTGCCAAGGTAAGAACTATAACATCCCCTAAGTGGACCCACTATGCTACTAAGGAATCAAGCTTTAATTATCAGGTGACCCTGTCTAAGGAATCAAGTCTCTACTAACGGACGGATCTTTCTTCCTATGGTCACATGTAGTTATGGGATAATGAGATTTCTACTAACGGTCTCATGCCTCTACTAATAGGTGAGCCAATATCCCAAGGTTCACTCGGTGCTAGGTTAACTCTCAATGAAATATCATACGTAATATACCATAAGCTTTGAAGATCGAAAGAATATAGTAATACCAAGTCTATCATAAATTCTTGAGACACATAAGAATAACTCATTCAACATATCATGTCATCATAACATATTCATAAAGATACTTATCTAAAGCATCAAAAACATGATAAGCTTATTCATAGAAAATCATGAAAAACCTTCATAATACCATAGTTTACTTCGAAGTAACCTTTGTCTTCATTGAAAATCCATAAATAATACTTCATCAATATTCATCATTAAATTCATAATTCATAAGCTCATGATGCATTCATAACCTTGAATCATAAATTGGTAATCATAAAGTAGTCATAATGCATGGGTTATTGAAAAATACCTTGAAAAATGCAATTGAATGGAAATCATATGTTAATAGACCACTAACATTGAATAATAACATAATTGAGTTAACCCATATGCAATTTGATTAAAACTAGAATTTAGGAGAAATTCATGGAATACGAGAATTGAGAAAACCTTAGGACTCCATGGATGAATTCCCACATACCTTGATTATTCAAAGCCCTAGATGAAATCGAAATTGAGAACATTGAACTTGAAGATCCTTGAAACCCTTTCAATGGAAGCTTGAGGAAGAAGATAGCCTTGAGAGAGAATTCTAGTGAGAGGATTTTTGTTTAGGGTGAATAAGAGTGAATGAGAAATTTAAAGGGTTAGAAGTAAGTTATAGGATAGAAATAAATACCCCAAAACATCAAAGTGCATCTTTAAAATAATGGAAAAAGATCAAAATAACCTCGACTAAAAAAATCAGGCGGTGGCACTTCAGAAGCATCTTATACGGTCCGTGAAAACTTATATGGACCGTATAGTGAGCTATAGAAATGAATTATGATAAAGGGGTTTTGATGGTGGGATTATATAGGTAGTCGTACTCTTCACGACCCGTGAAGAGGTTTGTGAACCTGAAGATCTACAAGGTCCTGAGGGTCGACTCTTTACGCGTCTCTATAGCCCATACAAAACTCTACGGGTCGTAGACACTTGTCATGAATTTCGCCTATCCTTTCCTCATTTCTTGGTCACTTTCACGAGAGCTCTTGATGTACTGTGGTTCCTTTCACGGTTCATGGAAGGGACCGTGAACTCTCTTCTCCTTGCAAATTTTCAGTGGTCCTTCTACGTTTGGGTCTACAATATGTAGAACCTTGTACGGACCATAAGACCTTCCGTATAAGACCACTTGTCCTAAATACTTTCAAGCATATTTCTACGGTTGGTATCCATGGACCATGAGCCTTTGTACGATCCATGAAGGACCTTTGTGGAACCCAACAAGCTAAATTTTTTTGTGATTTTTCTTTTTAACTCTGTTTTTCGACTTTTTAACTTTCGAGGTCTTACAATTTAGTAGTTATTAGATGTTTCTAGTAGAGTAGTCAGGTAGCCGAGACTATCATCTTAATACCCATTTTTAGTATATTAGAGGCTTTATAGATGAGTAAGTTGAGTTATTGTTTCAGCTTGTTTTTACAAATGTCATTCTATTCTATTCAAATTTTAGATTTTGAGCTACAAAGCTATTGAGTTTGTTTTCTAAAATTATTGTATGTTTATCCTTTTAAATCTTCGGCACAGTTGTTATAACATTTATTTTTGTAGCAGCCAGGCTAAGAATTTTCTCAGGCCATTAGTGGTTTGGTGTATCTATCATGTCAAGAATGTAGGCTTGAAACAGGACAATGTCAAGCTAGAATATAGTCAAAGTAATGCACAAATATGGGTGAAATATGCTAAAAAGAGTGTAAATTCACCCAACATCACCACCCGATACTTACATTGTTGTTAGTCCTCGAACAACTAACAAGGAAATTACTTATCTTATCCAACTACAACACACACTTCAAATAGGTCTACTATTATCAAAATCATGTAAAACCTTTAAATATCAATTTTATTCTCATACAAAGTTTTTCTAGCAAATCAAGCAAGATAATTCTATCGCCAGTAAAACTGACTCATCTTCATAGAACATAGGGTAATTCCAATCATATTATTAGCCAATATGGCATAGAATTTGAACAAGTCACCAAGTTTCAAACCATATATGTGCCATCATTTTTCAAGAGATGCCCCCTCACATATTCAAATCACAAATTCAAGGGAATATAAGTGGAATAATACACTCATTATCACAAATAAATTTATAGGCATACATGATACACCATAGGCTTATCCTTAGTATGATACCCTTGAACCATATAATTTCCCTTTATTGCACACGTGTAGGCTATCATATGCTCCTGAGGATTAATTGTTCCATCGTATTTTGCAATGTCAGATATTTTAAACCAATTGGGTATCATCTTGCCATGATCTAATCCATCGCGGGTACCTACTTTAACACATAGATAGGATAACTATTACTATCCCATTTAATAATAGATACTACTGAAGATATAAAACATACAAAAATACTTTAAATACTTAACAGAAAACTTGTCAACTTTCTTTCTATTATAATATGTAAAAATACAAAGAAAAACATTACCAGACAAATGGAAACTCTTTTAAACACAATAAAATCCTCTCAGGAAACTAGTCTAAACAGGTACAAGAGCTTCTAATAGTACAACTTATAAAACATAGGTCCCATCATAAGAAAAGAGAAGTAGAAGCTATCGGAGATCATCGTCGTCTTCACCTAAGAAATATCCCTAATCCTTCAACAACACTATGCCTAGTGGCATAACAAGAGTAATATCAGTACAGAATATACGTTTTGAGAGGAATCATCAATCAATTAACCACATAATATCATGCAAATAATTAAGAAGATATGAACTTGGAGATAAAATTAAGACCCCAATTCACCCAGTCACCTTTCTTACTGTAGGTAGTATTATGTTGGAACCCTTACGCTCTATCACAAGTCACCCACCTCCTTCTGCTATAAACTCCACCATCTAGGCCAACACCTTATATCAGATCATAACTTAACCCCTCTATTACATAGAGATTTCACAAGTACAAGACCACCACTAACTTTGTTAACCAGTCTACCATTCTCTCTCAAGCTCTCATCCTACCATCCAGGCCCTTAATCAATTTAGTAAACCACCTGCAAGACTCTTACTAAGCACCTTGACTCACATTCTCCCTATCAGATATGTTCCAGACCACCTAGATTGACAATACACTACATTAGTGAATAAGTCAATATCCTAATTTAAAAACGCTTCAATTATACAAAATATGAACATGTAATGACAACTTAGTAAAACATATAACATAAGGTTATAACCACCACACTCGAATCATAATCCATATTTAACATTCATAAATCACATGATACACAACCTTACGACAAGTCATACCCGACTCGTTCCACCCTTCAAGTAACCTGGACCACCACGGGTCCTTTAGATAACTTCTACAATGCTTAACATGCAATCCCGACCTACACAAGAACCATCTAAGTATTTAAACATAAATCTCGGTATCTCATGGACCAACATATAATAATTACATCATGAAAAAATAAATATGGTTCACTCATAGAACACACACACAACTATTAGTGTACCGGCGTGGTATCCGAGCCAACTATTAGTTAGTGTATTGATACGGTACTCGATCCAATGTCCATATGTATCAGCGTGGTATCCAATCAAACATCAATATGTACCAACCTGGTACCCGATCCCAATCACCAAACACACATTACAACCATAATGAATAGGAAATATTTGTACATCCAAGTAATACATTCATTGCATGTGATTGACAACACTTATCATTTCAAATCATGTTTTTTCCCTTTTTTCTAATCATATATCATGCATATAATACTAAAAAACTAGTTGACAAGCACATATAATATAAATAAATAAAAAATAATCATCACCTTCATGAAGAATTTCTTCTCGAATAATTCTTGATCGTAATTTGATTACCCACCATTATCTTCCACAGGGTAACACCCAACAACCATTATAATGTCAATAATAACTAGCCCAACCTATCATAGGCCTAAACCACGACTTCCCACAGATTCAATCATTCAAACTCCATGCCCGAAGGCCTATGCATGCAATCTTCTGACAACTCACAAGATATTATATAAGTAAAAATAGGTCTAACTACTCAATTTAGAAAATCTAATCTACCTGGACGCCACAACTGCTGAAGAAGTTTGATTTCCGCTTTTGGCTCCATGGGAGCGAATTCTGACAATCGCAGACCAAAATTCTTGGATTTTAACCTTTCTTACGCCGCAATCCCTCCCTTCCATGGTTCCTAAGCTTAGAATGTCTTAGGATAATTTTGAGTAACTCTTGGTATATTTTTTTAATGAAAGAGTGGAGGAAAATAAAAGACATAAATTTATATAAGGTCTGATTCCATTAGCTCTGCTATAGCAATCATGTAGATGCTTTAGTGGCATCGCCATAGTGAGAGGCTTCCTGCTAAGGCGGACTAACGTCATGCCTGAACTAGTTTAAAATTTTTAAATATCGATATGCATCCTAATTTGAATATGCAATGTATTTTTAGAATTTTAAGGACTTCGTACGATGTGTCTTTTGAATAACGATGATTTATAATAACGATTCAGGTTGTTACACATATTTAGGGTTGTACTTGAAGGGAATGATAGTTACATGTATCTCCTAGAGTCTAGACCCTTTAGTATTGGCGGAGCCATCAAAATTTGACCCATACGAGACCTTCTTACTCAAAGCAACAAGTACTTCAAGATATCTGCTGATTGCGTTATCAGGGGCGGGTGTATTATTTTCTTTGAGGCCTCCAACTCTATCACCACGAGGTGATTCGTCGTGTGGTATCTTTGGGCCTAGAGTGACCTTATCTTGCAGTCTTACTATCACTTTTTGGTGAGAATCCAATATGACAAAGAATTTTGCGAAATTGGTCTCAGTGACTCTAGCTGTGATCAGGTCATTATTGCCTTTGTCATGAGGGTTAGAATTCTAAAAAAAACTTTCTTGTTTGTCCTTCACTATGATTGGATCAACCTCATTATTTGAATTGTTGTTCAGGACAGGGTCAACACTGACATTGATGTGAGTCCTAATTTCAGGCATTGATTCAACAAGCATTATTTTTTCACAAAAAATATGAACTTTGTTAAAATGATATAGAGCGACTAGGTAAATACCACAATTATCCTTAGCCCCATGGTGGGTGCCAAATTGTTTACCATAAAAAAAGATACATTTATTTTAATAAGTGTACTTTATAGAATAAAAAGTTCAAATTCAATAATGCGTAGATAAATAAGATATAATGTTGAAAAGTAAGACGAGAATAGCTAAGTAATTGGAAAGCAAAGTTCGAAGTAGCCTAAGTGGTTAGGAATTGGGTGATCCGTATGGATGGATCGCAACCCATGGGGGCTGGCCAAGCGAAAATGGTATTAAAATAAGAGAAATATTTTAGTATTTAATAGGATTCTCTAGATACATTTCAAAATTTATTGAAAATGACAATATTTTAAGTTGTTATTTCACCTGATTTTGTATTTTAAAAAAAATAAAATTAAAAGAATTCAACTAATAAATAATAAATTGGAGAAAAATATGGCAAAGAATCTTTAAACTATAGTAATGTTTCCCTAAAAATATTCATTTAATTACGTTTTCTTTTAGGAGAGCAAAACAAGCGAATTAATTCTCTCTTTTCTCTCTTCCTCTTAAGGAGCTTAAATCATCTTTCTCAACCTCTATCAATGAGATTCAACTCTTGTATAGTGCAATTCGATTGATCAAGTTTGTGTCTAAAAAAAGAAGATCTATACTGACAAATTAAAATCGTGTTAAAATCAATCAGGTATTTCGAATTTAATTTTTGTTTGAAATTATATTTGTTTTGAACCAACAAGAAGCCTACTATTACTTCTACGAAAATTCAGATTGCTACAAGAGTTGTGTTTGCCAGATGAATTGGCTAAGCATGCTGTTTCTAAAAAGACTAAGGCTGTGACTAAATTTAGTAGAAACTAGTGTTTGAATTTGGGTGTCTTTTTTGAATTTTCGATGAATGTAAAAACTGGTAGTTTTTTATGTTTGATTTGTAATTGGCCTTGGAAAGATTAATGCAAATGAATCAAAGCTTCACTCTTTTAAAAATAAAAATAAAAATTGTTTGAATGTGTTGTTGTGAATTCAATTTTGTTTCAAATTCTCTCAGTTGATGGAGAAGGCAAAACAAATATTGTATGCATTTTGTAAATCTTATTTGATACAGAATTTTCTTCGTCATGTGGTTTTTTATTAGAAATCAGAACTTTGAAAAAATAATTTACATACAAATCGCATATTGAGTCCGTTACACTTTGTTTGGAATACAAACAAAATATAGATACATTTTGATTTGTATCATATAATTGTTTTTTTCTTATATCAAATTGGTATCCTGAATTTACTATCCCATCAATTTTGGTCATAGTAAAAACTGTTTAACATATGTATACTAATCAGTTGTGCAGTGTAAATTATGGATACAAATCAAATATTGAATCATTTTGAATATTTGAATATTAATCATTTTGGAATACAAAGTGATTGTAAAATATATATTTTTGGAATACGATGTGCTTTAGATACATTTTTTTAAATCTTATTTAAAGTGATTGTGATACATTTTGTTTTGTGCTACATTTGGAATATTTGTATATTAATCATTTTATTTGTTGATCTGATTTTGAATACGAATAAGATGTTGAATGGATTTGAATATTTGTATAATAATGATTTGGGAATACAATGTGCTTCTTTGCTATTGAAATACAATTTTTTTTCCTGATTTTAATATATTTTTTTGGAATACAATTAGATATGCGGAGCATTAATTTTCTGATCATGCATTCAAGAAGATGGAATGAAGATAATTGCTATGCTGATTACACGATAGAGTATATTATGATTAATTAGTATGCAACACTTCAAAATTTAGTGGAGGAGATTGCTAAACAAATTGGTTTTGATTCGATATATAATTGCATGAGCTGAAGTATAAGATCAAAGATAACAGTGCACCTTTAGAAATACACAACGAGATGGATATACGTGTGTATGTGTCATTGAAGAAAGATAGCAAAGATTTGTCAAAGTATCCTATATGTGTAACTGTTTTTGTGAAGGATGTTGAATTCTTTGAAAGAAATCATCAGAAAGAAGGGGTTTGTGATAGATATGTGAAATCTGAAGTAATATAATATAAAAAAACATACAAATTAAAATGAATAGAATTTCAAAACGGATACAGTATTCTGACAGGAAACAGTTGTTATATATATTTCATGCATTTTTTTGAAAATATAAAATCTCTTTTGGCATAATATTGAAGTGAATACAAATAAAAAAGAACAAGATTCATGAAATAGACATGATTTTTCCAATTTAAAATGTATAGATATACAAAATCTATACGTATCAGAGTGAATACAATTGTAGAGAAATGATACAATTTTGTGGAAAAGTAAACAATTTGAATATGTAATTAAACCATTTAAAAAAAATACAATTCTAATTGGCATTACTCTGGAGTGGATACAAATTAAAGAAAAAATAAAAGGAATAAATACAAACTAAAGAGAAAAGACTACAATTTTCTGAAAAAGCAACAAATTTGATACGTAATACAACCATTTAAAGAAAAAAATACAATTCTAATTGGTTTGGTAAAAAAATTTGTATCCATTTACTTTGAAAAACATGAGTATTCGTATGAATACACAAAATAGAAATACTAAATTCTATAGCTTTCGAATGAAAGATTAAATGGATACAAAATTGCCTAAAAATATAAATTTCAATATAAAATACAATTCTAATTAACATTACTTTGGAGTGGATACAAATTAAAGAAAAAATAAAAGGAATAAATACAAAATAAAGAGAAAAGGCTACAATTTTTTGGAAATAGAGAGAGAAGAAAATGAATACACGTGGGAAGAAAACGTAGAATCTTATCTCTACAAGTAATATGGGAAATAGAGAGAAAAAAATATTTCACATTTTTGTTAATTGAATTTAGAGAGAGGAAGTATCATATAATTGAAAGAAAGAGGAAAAAAAAATCAAATTGTGCATAAAATGTGGGATAAAAATCAGATAATTTAGGAAAGGATTTAGGATACCATTAATATGGTACTAGACTAAAATATTATTCTTTTTACTAATATTTTTAAAGTATAGTTATTTTCAATGAATAAGTTATAAAATTTGCCTAATTAACCAACTTTTCCTAAAATAACATACAATTTGATCATACAGAGCTAATAGATATTAAAGAAATGTTCTTTGATTCAGACTATGAATTGATTGTGTTTCTCTGATAATTACATGACTTTACATAGGGGGTTCCTATGCATTAGACCCTCGATAAATGACTAATTAAATGACATTAAATAAATAAATAAATAAGGGGTAATGTTTGATATCGTTCGCGAATCGGTTACATAACAATTACTAACGGCTAATAAAAGTTTGTTGACTATGCTCAGGGGCAAAGCATTGCCGTCTGTTCCAAAAACAAAAGTCCCTTACCACCAAATGAATATCTCCAGAAAAGATTTTTCGTTCAATTCGTTTTTTTTTTCTCTCCATCCGGACCAATCTACCGACTCCACCGCACTGGATAATGAGCATCCGACAGATTTTCTCGCCTTAGCCACCTTAGTCAATTAATGAATGACATGTCACTTGGATTTTGTCCAGTTGGCCGAAAAGTTATTCTGTCATTCCTCCATGTGTCATGACTTACTTCATCCACGTATCCATGTCATTGTTTCCCTATACAGAAATGGTTGAGATAAATGGAGTGAAATGTGTTTAATTTTGTTAAAAAAAAAAAAAAGGTAAGTGAATAAGTGGCATTGTAAAAATACGTGACAAGTTTTAATTGAGGGGCTAATACACATTGGCAGCACGTAACAAACACGCACAAATTATTATTTCACAAGCAATGTGTCCAAGTGGCACAATAGAAGTCTTCTTGAAGTGTTCAAGTAGTAAGAGGCTTATTTGGGATGTTAAAATGGAATATCAAAACTATAGTTTAGAGGGACGTCTATGTATTATGCGAATAATATATTCAATAGATCACTTCCTCATTAACTACTAAACGACCTAGGACCACTTGGTAGAAGGATGACACATGTCACTAGTACTATATTAAATTTAATAGATCTTTATATGCATACCAAAATTTATAATCTATGTGACATACTTTCCCCAAATTCCCTCTAATTCTTTAATTCTCATAAGAAATCAAACACTATTAAAGTAGGATGTTTTAATTGAATGAGATATTTTAGATTATAGAAGTTAATTTGATGTACTTGTGTATGTAAATTTCTTTTCAGATATTGTAGCAAAATATTTATTATAGACATGTTCGTCATAAAATTCTGACAAATTTACGATGCTTTTATAATGGAATTCATCAATTTAGGATAGATTCATGATGAATTTATGATTGTTTTATAAGCTCATCACAATTTTCTTGCGTAGTCCAAATTTGTTATTGTTTTCTTCAAGTGTTAGGAATGGTGGCATATCCCTATCCAAAGGCGTACCTACCCTGGTAGAGGAAACATATATATGCCCTTGATAACTTCAGAAGAAATATATGTATATATACGACTATGCCTTAAATATGAGGTATATATTTTGATGAACACTCACATTCACAAAGATTGAGTAGCTACATTGGTATCAACCTAGCATATTCTCAGCCTTACTAATTACTATACTAAGGTACTGGAAAAGGACTTTTCGACAGGTTCATTTAGTATCAATTTCATAATCAAAATGTGTCATATTCCTTCATCAAATGTAATTTCCCCAAATATACACATACCAGCATATATCAATATTATTAATCTATTTAGTGACCTTTCCACTGTTTTAAGGGTCATTTCTTCAGAATAATAGACCAATTAAAAGATATAGTACATCTAAGCACGACACCATGTTGAGATTTTTGTATTATTGGCTTTGTTCTTATTGGTGTTATTGTGATAATAGTCGTAGTCGTAGTCGTCTTCGTCGTTATTGTTATTTACATCAGTGTATGAAGGAAAAGATATAATTTCTAAAACAAAGAAAATGAACTTTTATCAATCATATTGTCCCTATATTATTAACTTAGCATAATAAATGAATTTGTTGATGTGGTTTAAAGACACGCATAATATAATGATCAAATAATAAGATAATTAACGCTAATAAATTGCTTATCAAATATTAGTATGGATTGTGGTGCAATCGTGGAAGGACTACTTTACCCTTAATCAGAGGTTTTGGGTTCGAGCCCTGACAATAAAAAATATTATGTTGGAAGAGTCATCTCCGAATAAACCCTGCAGTGAGCCATTCGAATGTAAACGGAAGGAAAACAAAAAAAAATTACTTATCAAATGTGATCAAAAGATTGAACGTAATCAATAAACAATAATTGACGAGATAAGAGTGACAAATATTATTAGTCTGTCTCTTGACATGACTATCTAGAAATAACCTTAGCAAAGCGAGAATTCAATAAAAACTTGAGAGATTGAGAACTTCAATTAAGTATAGACGAGCTCGCGTGTTGAGATCAATATCACCTTTGTTGAGTCATGCTTGATCTGTATTTAGTTTTCACGTGTCATCTTCTAATACATCGAGCTATCAAATTCAAATTTTGACCCACACACTTATAGTATAATGAAATTGTTGGATAATTAGGTGTCATATGAAAGTTAACGAAGTAATTTTGAAAGATGATAATTTATATAATAAAAGAGAAACATATGAAAAGAGACATAAAGTGAGCGTTTGGCCCCAAGTAGTTTTTGGGAAAAACTTGAAAAATATTTGGAAATTTGTGTTTGTCCGTAAAATTTTCCATTACTTGGTAAATATATTTGGCAAAATCCCCAAGTTCCCAAGTTCTAAAAAAAATTAGAACTTGGAAACTTGAGAAGTTTAAAAAAATTGAAAATAACCTCAAACTTTTAAATATTATAAAAACACCAATCATTTATTAATTCCAACTAAATATTTATCTACCAACTTACTCCATTAATATGCTCAACCAATATTATTAATCCCTATTAAATAAAACTTATCTATAAAAATGTCCACCGACTGTCACGCCCCGGGAGGGTACCCTAGACGCGACCGGCACTTGAAAGCCATTTCTGACCTTCAAGCGAACCACCTAACTCAATCATTCCGTCATTCAGTCATATACGCTCAAAGAAAGGCTCAATTATAATATGCTATTTACAATATGGGAGCCGAAGGCCAAACATGTTTAACTCAACAAAATAAGTATAATAGGACTCCTCAAAATAACAGTTCAACCTCCCCACACTTTAGTCTATGAAGCCTCTACCAAAGTCTGGAAGGTGCCAATGACAAGCCCATGGCTACGAACAATCAAAATACAAAGACAAAACGAAACTATGCAAGGAGCTCAAGATCCTCCGGAAACTAGGAGGACTCACCAACTAGCTGGGAGTGTATGTAGATCTTCAACAGAGCGCCGGTTGATGATCTCTAGTACCTGTCTCTGCATCATGAAACGATTCAGGCCAAATGGTGTCAGTACATGGAATATACGAGTATGTAAAATGACCGGATAAAACAAACATCAACAAAACATCAACATCAACTCAGGGTCTCAACTCATACATACATGACAACTCACTCAAGTGTCCTAAGTCTAACAAGAATAGTTTAGATGGGACTAACTCATAAGCCACTCAACTCAACTGACTCGGAGCACTATCAAGACCTAAATGGGAGTTTCTCTTATCCGACAACCATCACCTATGAGCCGGTGATAGTACAACAATCAGACGTTGTTGCCACGTCCGTCCATACCTTGCCAGGGCATGGACACCTCCCTAATCATGGATACCATCGATTAGTCAAGTCCTATCATTTTAGGATAATAAAATAGGAAACATCCGACTTTAATGGTTCGATCCCATGGGAAGCATCCGACTTTAACGGTTCCATCCCTACCTATATTGGCGGCGTAGTTTCTGAGGTTCGAGTATGGACTATACTCTTACCCACTTCGGTGCTCGATACTCCTCCCATGACTCCATGCTCATAAGACTCCCTCCAATCATCTCAAACAAGCCCTCACGGCTAGTTTCGTGTGGGACATTGCCAAATCATCAACTCTATTCTCATTTCAACTCAATTAAGTCATAATGGCAAGTTCCATTTAGGACCTCGTCCACTCGTCAATTCTATCCTCCAATTAACTCAATCAAGCCTCATTTAAATAAGCATTTATGACATCTCCTCAAGACTCATCACAACTCTATGACTTTAGCTCAACAATTCAAGTAGAATAACACATTTAAGGAAATTGACTTGAGTAACATAATCACATGGCTAAAGAGATCAACAAAACATAATAACAAGTCATCTCCATCAACTCATACTAACATGAAGTTTTTAGGAACTTCTTATCTCAACAACATCAACACATATAGCATCAAATAAATAGGGGACAAAACTCATTCAAACATAAACCATACCAAGAAACTCCATTTTCATGGACATCTAACCTCAAAGCAAGAGTAGGGCACATGGGTGGACTCAACCCATATTTTGGATAGCCTTACATACCTTAGTGAAGACTTGAAGAAAACCTTGATGTTGGGTCTTCAATGGAGGACTCAAATCTTGAAGCTCTTAGAACTCTTCTTGTTGAAAATGGAGAAGAAGAAGAAGAGAGAGAGAGGAAAACTCCTAGGGCTTTTTAGAGAGAGAGAGGCTGCAAAATATGATCTCAAAATGATCTAGGGTGATACATATATAATTTGGGTAAGTTTCCAAATTGCCCCTTCTCAAAAATTCTAAAAATAGGCAAAAATACTCCTGGAGCGATAGTGGCGCGTCGCGCCATTGCAGCGCCAGGCCGATTATACCTAAAAACCTGCACACCTGATAGTGGCGCGCTGTGCCAGGGACCAAACTACTGAGGTATGTTCCTGGCGCGATAGTGGCGCGTCGCGCCCTTACAGCGCCAAGGCCATATTTTCTGGGTTCTAGAAATTTGGCCTGAAAAACCCTGCACACCTCGTAGTGGCGCGCCGCGCCAGAGACCAAACTACTGAGACATGTTCCTGGCGCGATAGTGGCGCATCGCGCCACTGCGGTGCCAAGCCCAGATTTCCAGTAGTTGAACCCCAGGCCTGAAAATCCCTGCTGTGCCAGTTCATCTTAGGATCGACATATCTTTTGATTTCGAACTCCAAAAGTTACATTCTTAGTGGCGTTGGAAAGAAGACTCGACGACCTTTAATTTGATAGGTCGTGGGCCACCCAAATTGTCTTCTTTCAAAAGATAGGGTCGTTAGAAGTCGACCCCTTATATAAATTCATCCCAAGACTTAGCCACGACGAATCTCTTGGATTGATTTGGTCCTAGGGGTCCTTCATGACCCCACATCACCTCTAACGCTGCTCAATTTCTCAATGACTCCTCTTACTCATGCAAATGCTCCACAATACTCGAGTTTGACCCTACTCGAATACAAAAAAGGTCTGAATTTTAGGGAAAAATTTTGAGGGATGTTACATTATCTCTCCCTTGGGATCATTCGTCCTCAAATGACGAGTAACCAAGAATGGACTCGGGGTGCAAATCACAATCAAGAATTCATTCATTCAATTAATCAAATTCTTAAACAATTATCAATCAAGACTCAAAATGCACAAATGAATTCAAGTCAAAGAAATGGGCATTACCTTCAACATTCTCCTCGGTAGGCACGAATAGATGTGGATATTTAGATTTCATGGCTTTCTCCGCTTCCCATGTGGCTTCCTCAACAAATTGGTTCCTTCACAAGACTTTGACTGAGGCGACCTCTTTATTCCTCAATTTGCGAATTTGGCGATCAAGAATTTGGGCCGGAACCTCTTCATAAGACAAGCTATCCTTAATTCTAACGCTATCAATAGGGAATACCGACGAGGGATCGCCCAAGCACTTTTTCAACATCGAAACGTGGAACACCGGATGAATAGAGGCTAGCTCTGAGGGTAACTCTAACTCATAGGCAACACTCCCAATCCACCTCGAAATCTGGTAAGGACCAATATATTGAGGACTGAGCTTCCCTTTCCTTCCAAACCTCATGACACCCTTCATGGGTGACACTTTCAAATACACCCAATCACCCACCTCAAACTCTAAGTCTCTCCTCCTCACGTCGGTGTAATATTTTTGGCGGCTTTGGGCTGTCTTTAGCCTCTCTTGAATAACTCGCACCTTCTTCATGGCTTGATGAAAAAATCGGGCCTAATCAACTTAGCTTCACCAACTTCAAACCACCAAATGGGCGATCTACACCTCCTCCCATACAAGGCTTCATAAGGAAACATTTGAATGCTTGCATGATAGCTATTATTATATGCAAACTCTATGAGAGGTAAGTAATCGTCCCAATTTCCTTTGAAGTCCAGCATATAAGCTCTCAACATATCCTCCAATGTCTGAATGGTATGCTCCGCTTGGCCATCCGTCTAGGGATGAAAGGTCGTACTAAGGTTCACCTTTGAACCCAGTCCCTTCTGAAAGGATTTCCAGAATTAGGAAGTGAATTGAGCTCCTCTGTCTGAGATGATAGACAAGGGAACCCCATACAGTCTGACGATCTCTTGAATGTAAACTTTGTATAATCTTCTGCGGTGTCAGTAGTCTTAACCTCCAAGAAGTGAGCTGATTTCGTCATTCTATCCACAATCACCCAAATAGAATCGTGTTGCTTTCGGGACCTCGGCAAGCTTGTAATAAAGTCCATGTTGATCATCTCCCACTTCTATTCCAGAATTTCTATGTTTTGGGCTAAACCATATGGCCTTTGATGCTCAACCTTCACTTGTTGGCAATTCAGGCACTTGGAAACAAATTCTGCAATATCCCTCTTCATCCCACTCCACTAATAGATTTCCCTCAAGTCATGATATATTTTTGTGGAGCCTGGATGAATAGAGTATCTGGAACGATGCGCTTCGGCCATAATCCTCTCTCGAACATCATCGACATCAGGTACACACAATCTACTTTGGTACCTCAACACACCATCTCCCCCTTTGGTGAAAACCATCACCCCTTGTTTATGAACAACTTCCTTCAACCAGAGGAGGACGGGATCCTGATCTTGTTTCTCCTTTACCTCTGCTACAAGTGAGGACGTAGCCCCATCTCAAACGTTTACTTCACCTTCATTATTCTCTTCGAGTCGAACTCCCAATCGGGCTAATCTATGTACCTCCTTCGCCAATTCCCTCTTTTCCTTCTCCACATGGGCAGTGCTACCCATGGACAACCTGCTAAGAGCATCAGCAACAATATTAGCTTTACCTAGATGGTAGAGGATGCTCATGTCATAGTCCTTGAGTAGCTCGAGCCATCTCCTTTGCCTCAGGTTGAGTTCCTTCTGGCTGAAGACATTGTAAGCTCTTGTGATCGATGAATACGTCAATATGCACTCTATACAAGTAGTGGCGCCAGATTTTAAGCGCGAATACCACAGCTGCCAGCTAGAGGTCATGAGTTGGGTAATTCCTCTCATGAACCTTAAGTTATCTCAAAGCATAGGCTATCACCTTCCCCCTTTGCATCAACACATAACCCAAACCAATTCTAGATGTATCACAGTAGACCACAAAGCCCTCTGTCCCATCGGGCAAGGTCAGGACAGGAGCAGTGGTTAGCTTGGCCTTCAGTTTCTGAAACTCTCCTCACAAGCATCGGACCATTGGAACTTAGACTTCTTTTGAGTCAGCTTAGTCAATGGTGATGATATAGATGAGAACCCCTCTACAAACCTTCGATAATAGTCAACCAAACCCAAGAAGCTTCTTATCTCTGTCAGGGATGTGGGTTCGGGCCAATTCTTCACAGCTTCAATCTTCTGGGCGTCAACCTGAATACCATCTCTAGACACAATGTGGCTTAAGAAAGCCACTAATGCAATCCAAAATTCACATTTGGAGAACTTTGCATATAATACCTGCTCTCTCAAAGTTTGTAAGATGACTCTAAGATGATGGGCGTGCTCCTCCTCATTCTTGGAGTAGACCAGAATATCATCTATGAATACAATCACAAACATATTAAGATATGGTTTAAATACCCAGTTCATGAGATCCATAAAATTTGCGGAGGCATTAGTCAATCCAAAGGACATGACCAAAAATTCAAAGTGGCCATAATGGGTTCGAAATGCTGTCTTTAGAATATTGCACTCCCTTACTTTCAACTGGTGGTAGCCCGATCTTAGGTCTATCTTTGAGAAGCAAGTGGCACCCTGAAATTGGTCGAATAAGTCATCTATTCTGGGGAGAGGGTACTTATTCTTTATGGTAACCTTGTTTAGCTGCCTGTAATCAATACACATTCTAAATGACCCATTTTTTTCTGCACAAATAGGACAGGAGCACCCCATGGTGAGACAATCGGCCTAATGAATCTCTTATCTAACAAGTCTTTCAACTGTTCTTTCAACTCCTTCAACTCGGCCGGAGCCATTCTATATGGAGGGATTGAGATAGGCTGGGTATCAAGAAGAACATCAATCGCGAAGTCGATCTCCCTATCAGGAGGGACTCCAGGCAGATCCTCGGGAAAGACGTCGGGAAACTCATTGATAATCGGGACCGAATCGAGAGATGGAGACTCAACATTGCCATCTTTCACTCGGACAATGTGATAGATATACCCTTTTGAGATTAGCTTCCTAGCCCTAAGGTAAGAAATAAACTTACCCTTAGACATAACTGGACTACCCTTCCACTCAATGGCAGCTTCATTTAGGAATGCGAACTTAACAATTCAAGTCCTACAATCAATGGAGGCATAACAGATATAAAGTCAGTCCATGCCAAGGATCACATCAAAATCGACCATGTCTAACTCAATTAAGTTGGCCAAGGTGTCCCTATGATAAATTGACATGGTACAATCTCTATAAACTCTCTCAACTAAGACAGAATCACCGACCGAAGTAGCTATACTGAAAGGCTCAAGAAGACATTCAGAATTTTATTGAATTTACTAGCCACGTAAGGAGTCACAAAAGATAGGGTGGCACCCGGATCCATCAATACATAACAATCAAGAGAAGAGACTCGAATTATACCCTTCACGACGTTTGGAAAGTTCTCTTGATCTTGGCGACTACCCATGGCGTATAAATGGTTTGTACCTCCCCTCATGCCTGAAGTAGTTCCTCTCTAATCACCTCTAGCTGGTGGTACGGTGGTAGAATGCTGGACTCTATTTCCCCCTGTCGGGCACTTCCTCTGAAAATGGTCTATTTGGCCGCAGTTATAACAACCAACCCTTTCTGCTCTGCATTCTCCCAAGTGGAGCCTACCACAGTTGTCGCATGGTGGCTTCCCTCTCGAGCCTTGACTTACGCTGGCCTGGGATTGAGAACCCTGGGGTCTGAGATTCTGGCGATTCTGTCCCTGCCGATCATACCTATTCTGCAGCATAGAAGCACTGGCGGTAGATGAGGCATAGTTCGAAGGCTTCTTCTGGAAGAAGGACCTGTTGCCTTTGTTCTACCTCTGTTCATTCTCATTGCCAGCTGACTTTACCTTCTTTCTCAAATGCTCCTCTCTGTCTTTTCTCTTCTCATCCTCTACCTATTGAGCATACACCATTAATCTGGAAATGTCCATATTCGAGATCAACAATGCTGCCTTGCATTCTTTCTTCACATGCCTCCCTAATCCGGAGACGAACTTCCTCATCTTTGACCTCATATCTGGGATCATTTCTGGAGCATACCTGGACAGCTGGATGAACTTCAGGCCATACTCCTTAACTGTCATACCCTCCTATTTTAGATTCACAAATTCCTCCACTTTTGCTTCCCTCAATTCTCGGGAAAAGAAGTGGTCAAGAAAGGCTCCCTCAAATTCATCCCACCTAGCAGGTTCAGCATCCTCACCCCTACCTTGTTCCTATTGATTATATCAGATGTTTGCCACATTCTTGAGTTGATAAGACACCAACTCAACCCCCTCAATTTCCGTAGCATGCATAGCTTTCAACATTTTCCACATCTCATCGATAAAATTTTGGGGGTCTTCATCAACCTTAGAACCCGTGAATATGGGCGGATTCATCTTCAGATAGTCTCTAATTCTAGTGGCAGCAGATGGCTCTTGGGAACTAGAGCTAAGAGTCGGCGAACTCTTATTACCATTCCTGGCAGCCATTAATTGTGTGAGCATTGCAATCGCCCCACGAAATTCTGCCTCTGATGTGGGTGCAGGCGGGGTAGCAGGCACTTGAGGCGCCTCCGCATATCTTGCAGGTCGGCCTCTAGCCCTTGCTGGACGTACCTCTGATTGGGGCATCTCGGCGTTATCAATGTTTCTCTGGCTAGCCATACGTTTAGGAGGCATCATCTGTAACGTATAAATGCACGAATTAGAAAAGAGTTTTATAGAGTTTAACTCAATCGCACGAATTCAGAGTATGAAAGAAGTGGGACAATTCCTAATGTCTTATAGCCTCCTACTTATAAGTGTGGTGCACAACACACCCATAAGCAAGACTCTACTAGACACAGCTTCATAGACTCCCTAGGACACTTGAACTCTGTGCTCTGATACCATATTTGTCACGCCCCGGGAAGGTACCCTAGACGTGCACTTGAAAGCCATTTCTGACCTTCAAGCGAACCACCTAACTCAATAATTCCATCATTCAGTCATATATGCTCAAAGGAAGGCTCAATTATAACATGCTATTTACAATATGGGAGTCGAAGGCCAAACATATTTAACTCAAAAAAATAAGTATAATAGGACTCCTCAAAATAACAGTTCAACCTCCTCATACTCTAGTCTATGAAGCCTCTACCAAAGTCAGGAAGGTGTCAATGACAAGTCCATGGCTACCAACAATCAAAATACAAAGACAAAATAAAACTATGCAAGGAGCTCAAGATCCTCCGGAAACTAGGAGGACTCACCAACTAGTTGGGAGTGTATGTAGATCTTCAACAGAGCACCGGTTGATGATCTTTAGTACCTGTCTCTGCATCATGAAACGATGCAGGCCAAATGACGTCAGTACATGAAATGTACGAGTATGTAAAATGGCCGGATGAAATAAACATCAAGAAAACATCAACATCAACTCAGGGTCTCAACTCATACATACATGACAACTTACTCAAGTGTCCTAAGTCCTAAGTCTAACAAGAATAGTTTAGACGGGACTAACTCGTAAGCCACTCAACTCAACTGACTCGGACCACTATCAAGACCTAAATGGGAGTTTCTCTTATCCGACAACCATCACCTATGAGCCGGTGATAGTATAACAATCAGACGTTGTTGCCACGTCCGTCCATACCTTGCCAGGGCATAAACGCCTCCCTAATCATGGATACCATCGATTAGTCAAGTCCTATCATTTCAGGACAATAAAATGGGAAACATCCGACTTTAACGGTTTGATCTCATGGGAAGCATCCGACTTTAACGGTTCCATCCCTACCTACATTGGCGGCGTAGTTTCTGAGGTTCGAGTATGGACTATACTCTTACCCACTTCGGTGCTCGATACTCCTCCCATGACTCCATGCTCATAAGACTACCTCCAATCATCTCAAACAAGCCATCTGGCTAGTTTCGTGTGGGACATTGCCAACTCATCAACTCTATTCTCATTTCAACTCAATTAAGTCATAATGTCAAGTTCCATTTAAGACCTCGTCCACTCGTCAATTCTATCTTCCAATTAACTCAATCAAGCCTCATTTAGATAAGCATTTATTACATCTCCTCAAGACTCATCACAACTCTATGACTTTAGCTCAACAATTCAAGTAGAATAACACATTTAAGGAAATTGACTTGAGCAACATAATCACATGGCTAAAGAAATTGACTTGAGCAACATAATCCAGTAGTTGAACCCCAGGCCTGAAAATCCCTGCTGTGCTAGTTCATCTTAGGATCGACATATCTTTTGATTCTGAATTCCAAAAGTTACATTCTTGATGGCGTTGGAAAGAAGACTTGACGATCTTTAATTTGATAGGTCGTGGGCCACCCAGATTGTCGTATTTCAAAAGATAGGGTCGTTAGAAGTCGACCCCTTATATGAACTCATCCCAAGACTTAGCCACGACGAATCTCTTGGATTGATTTGGTCCTAGGGGTCCTTCATGACCCCACATCACCTCTAACGCTGCTCAATTTCTCAAGGACTCCTCTTACTCATGCAAATGATCCACAATACTGGAGTTTGACCCTACCCGAATACAAGAAAGGTCCGAATCTTAGGGAAAAATTTTGAGGGGTGTTACACCGACCCTCTTTAATGAAACTTCTCTCTATGAGCGAACAACTAAAGGAATGCGATATCATTTGCAAGACTACAGGGGAAGTGAAAGAGAGCCTAAGAATGACAAAGAGTTATTTAACTATAGTAAAGGCATGAACAACTATGACTTAGACATGCAGGTAAAAATAGTAGTTGCTTGTATCGTATTACAAATTTTTTTGCATGAAAATCAAAGCAGTGATGGAATATTCACTGAATATGAAAGTGATGATATGATCGTTGATGAAAATGATGAACAATCGACTCAGAGTAACAATATTGTTTCTTCTTCTCAATCATCTGATCATTTCTTTGATCTAGAAATGAAAGCTAGCCGAGAATATATTGTTCGTAGAATGTGGGAAGATTTTATAAAAGAATAGTTTGTTATTACTTCCTCCGGAAAAGAATATTTTGAGTGACAAGATTGGGAAAAAAGAATAATTTATTTTTAATTCGATTAATTTATTGCTCTTGCCTATATTGTTATTTTTTTTGTTGTTGATTATTATCAATTATTCTATAAGTTTTTTTTAATAGAACATGTTCATTATAAAATGACAACACAAACTTATGGGTATTTTAAATAATTTTTAGAACTTACATGTACAAAATAATATTTTTTTAAAATTTGACCAAAACTTGAGAAAATTTGTGGTCAAACGCATGGTGAAACTTCACCAAATTTTCTCCTAAGAATAACTTGCCAAAAATATTTGAGAACTGGGGTCAAACGACACCAATATTTAATGTAGTTTGTGAAATGGCCTACATCTACCAATAAAATAAACAATTCACCATATAAAAGAGAGTATAAAACATCGAGAGAAATAACCTCGCAAAATTTACTTTTAAAAAAAGGTTCACACAAGTGCTTAAAGAATAGTTGTCTCATAAATCCTTCCCCTAAACAAAAATCTAAATGTCCTTAGGAGTTAGGACTACATTGTCAATCCTACAAAAGTAAAAAAAGAAAGGAATCTAAATTTATAAAAGTCCAAAAAAATCCTCCAAATAAAAGAATTGTCAAATATGAAAATTTTGTTTTTTCTCTTTTCCTTAATTATGATTTTAGAAAAAAACATGACAAACACCTAATAATTCAATTAATTCCAAAAAAGATTTTTTTTAAAACGACTGTTCATAGATACTACTTATAGTGCATGCAATCATCTCAAGTTAAACCTAAGTGTTTTATCTTTTTGCAATGGTGATAGTGATATGAATATTGCTCACAACAGCAGTTTGGTTTTTTGAGAATACACTTGCTACAAATAATGATGCATATCTTTAGTGGACCATTCCATTATTAATTTGTTTTTTGTGATTTGAAATTTTTCAAGTTTTAGCATTTTACCTTTCAATAGTACTCTCCGTCTTATTTTAACAGTTATTTTAGTTCCTTTTTTTAAGCTTGTTAAAAAAAATATAAGATATAATTTACTAAGTTATAGTTAGAAAAGGCTAAAATGACCGTTAAAATAAGACGTAGAATACTGTTGATGAGAGGTACAATGCCAAAACTTATAAATATTCAAAGCACAAAAAAATTTAGGTAACTCTGTCCTAGATTTGGTGGACAAAGTTATGTGGTACCTGTTGCTGGTAGGGCTATATAGGGCAAACTGATAAACCGCACCAAACCGACAAACATCACCAAATCGGAAAAAAAAACCGACTAGTGGTTTGGTTTGACTTGATTTGGTGTTTGGAAAAAAAATCCGACCATTATAGGGTTGGTTTGGTTTTAAATAAAAAAGTCAAACCAAATCCAAACCGACCCGATTATAGATATACTACTTTTAAATTATGTTATACATAAAAATATTTATTAAAATGTAATTTATAAATATTTTTAAAAAAAATTTCATAATTTTTGTTTTCTTTCTTACATTTAGATTTGGACTTGAGAAGCCCATCTAAATAATATACAAAAAAAGCTCATCTTATAAAGTTATATTATAAAGTTAAAACTTCAAACAGTGTTCTGCCTCTATCTTATATGTTGATATTTTATACTAAAACTCTTTTTAAGAAGCATTGCTCTATGCTTTTTATTAGATACTATGAAAAATCCGAGAAACCCAAGAAAAATTGATATCGAAAAACCCGATTTTTATTGGTTTGGTTTGGTTTGGTTTATAAATTTAATAACCCGACACAAATGATTTGATTTGATTTGTAAAAAAATCAAACCAATCCAGTTCATGTACACCCATAGTTACTAGTGAAAGGTGATAATTATCCCATTAATTTAATTGAGGCGCACAAAAGTGAGCCCAGTCATCATGGTCATAAAAAAGAAAAAACAAATTAAGAATGGAATGGTCCACTAAAGATATACATCATCATTTGTAGCAAGTATATTCTCAAAAAACCCAATCTTTTATTGTGAAGATGTGCAATATTCATATCACTATCACCATTGCAAAAAGATAAAACACTTGACTAGTTTAACTTGAGATGAAGTGATTGCATGCACTATAAGTAATATATCTATGAACAGTCATTGTTTTAAAATATATTTTTTTTGGAATTTTCTGATTATCACCCTAATTTAGTATCACATCCATTGTTCCAAATATACCAAAAAAATAAAAAATGAAATCATTGATATACATTGATATGATATATAAGAGAGAAACTAATATATAATGCGATATACATTGATATACATGGAAATGTATACATGATGTTATAGCAGATATACAAAACGAAATCATATTCAACCTTAAGTTTTTGATATAAAATTCACCTCAAATGCACTTAAAATCGTCTCCAAACACCTCTAAAATTGATATTGAAGTTTTTAAAGATGTTTCCAAGGATTGACATCTTCCAATCAAAATCAAAGTCCTTATATTACATAATTTAATAGAATCTTTAGATGAGAGAAGAAAAAGAAATTTTACAACGATTTTGACGGATGAAGTTTTTAGTTATGAAATACCAATATTTTAGTTTGAAATGTGGATATACACAACGGGTGACAATTTTATTAACTTAGGTTGTTTTATATTATTTGATGAGGCAAGTTGGGCCAATAATATTTACATTCTATAGACAATATATGAAATATATACATATATTATGTGTATATTTTACATTTAAGGAAAAAAATACTTATACCTCAAAAAGGAAAACTATTTACAAGCGGCTACCTACTTACATTCATACCCACCCACCCACTCCCCTATTTTTAACTGATAATTTGTGTTTACTGCTTGATACCATCGGAGTATAAATATACCCTGATGGTATCAAAGAGGCAGAAGCAGTGTTTTAGTGAAAACACTACTCAGTTACTCCTTGATATCATTAGAGTTTATATATAACAGACAATGTTTCAGTGAAAAGACTGTTCAATTACTGCTCGGAGTATATATATACTCTGATGGTATCAATGATGAAGAAGCAGTGGTTCATTGAATAGAACAAGGGGACAGTAGCGTAAATAGTTTGGGTCGTGGATCTAATTGAAATAAATAGTTTGAGTTTAGTCCAATTTGAGTAAATATTTTACCTAATATGTTCAATTTGTGTAGTTTTCCCTTACATTTATTGGTTGTTTATTTAGGTGAGCTGTTCTTTATATCAATTTTTCTGTCATAAGCCCATTTTTTCTCTTTTGTGAATTATATTTAATGGGCTTCTATTGGTAGGCAGATGGATAACATCCTTGTTTTGCACAAAAAGTTATGATATTAGTCAACTCATTCGGGGCTAAGTGCATAAATATTTATTTGCAAACTTATCTAAATATATCATATTTTAAAAAAACCAGTTATACTTGTTGCATTAGAAGGAGGGGATGGATAAGTTGCAATGTGGCTTTGTTTCAACAATTGTACAATTTTATCATATTGGTCTTCTATTAATGCATTATTGTCTCTCATCACTTATAATCATGTCATATGTTGAAATAATAATAAGACTATTTTGCGCTTTAACCTTTATTTGTTGCTATATGATCCTTTTTCTCAACAGATAGGAAAACTTTATTATAGATGAAGACGTTCTTGATTTGTTTTGACTACAAATAAAATACCTAATGTTGCCCTTATATATATTTCTCTAAGGATGATTTTGGACGTGAAAAATTGTAGTTAACCTTATTTTCTTCTAGATACTTGACAAAAAAAAGAAGAATTTTTAGACAAATATTCAAAATAAGAATTCAGTATAATTACAACATGTCATTTTAGAAGCTTTCTTATAATCTATTCTCATTAGTCCATATTAAGTGGATTGCTGGAACTTTTATCATAGCTCAAAATAAGTGAGTTTTTCAAAGTTCAAGAGAATTATTGAAACTTTTTTCCATATTTACCCTTTCTTTCAATGAGGTTCATAGCTACTTAACAATTTCTAGAAAAATAGTAGGAATAATTAAAAGGGTAATAGTGCAAAGTAACCTTTACTTTTTATCCTTAAATATTTTTCTTAAGGGGTTTGTCATACCCTAAGGATAATACGGACTAAAGGGAGTATGATATTTTGAAATTTCAATAAATTAACCTAATTTTTACACAAAAATTCAAGTAGAAGAACATTATAACTTCAACTTTGTGTTGATTATTGGTGACATTGAAGCATGGAAGAATAGTGGCTGAATTCAAGCTCTAAGTAAAACATTCGACCTAATTTTATGTATTTCATGCGTGAATAAATAAAGTTTGTTTAACTATGTACATGTGATACTCAAGAAAGAATTTGAGCATTCAATTTAAAACCTTTAAGCATGAGTTAAAGTTGCCTCTAAGCTTAAGATTAAAAGGGTAACAGTGCGAAGTAACCTTTAAGCTAAAGATTTGAACTTAGAACATCAAGGTTAGTTTTGAGCTCATCAACTACTAAGTCAACCTCTAATTTTTTTATTCAAGAGGTTTAAATTAATATATAGACATAAAAATTCTTTAAAATACCTTATATATAAAATGTAATTTTTTGTTGAGTGGATTCGAGTGAACCCCTGGATTACCTCTAAGTCCGCCCTTGCCTAAGGTACCTCCAAATAATAACCAATCAATCGAAATCAAACGCAAAATTGAACACCATTAAAACCTTTTTGTCATACGTTTGCCCTTTAACCTGATCCTTTTTCTCAGTAGATAGGAGAACTTCATTATATATGAAGACGTTCTTGATTTAGTTTGACTACAAATGCCTAATGTTGACCTTATTTATATTTCTCTAAGGATGATTTTGGACATGTTTTTAGATACAAAATAAAAAATCTATAGTTAACCTTATTTTCTTCTAAATACTTGACAAAAAAAATAGAATTTCTAGAAATATCTTCCAAATAATAATTCAGTATTATTACAATAGGTCATTTAAGAATAAGTAGATATGACAATTGGCGCGGGGCAAGACAGGGCAGGGAAGAGTATATCATTTCCTTGAATTCTCTGAAGAATGTTGGGCTGAAAATTCGAGCAATAATAGATTGATTATGTGTTCATATATGACTATTGAGTAATCTATCATCATTTAACAATTACAGATTGATATAACACCATATGTGTTAAAAAAATTACATCTGCTATCTATTAATTCATTTAATTTAATTTACTGATGTAAAATGAATATCAAACAATATGCCAACTATTTTCAAGACAACACATTATTAAGGGTCTTAACTCTTCATGGTGATGGTAGATACCTTCTTTCATGTTTGAAAGATAACATAAAAGACGCCGGCAAAACGGGACAGGATAGGACAGAACGGGTCAAAATCATAGCAGGCATGAATTGAGTTGCCTCAAATTACTAAACCCCTTTAAAAATTCTTACAAAATCGATGGAGGACAAGGGTAACATCATCTAACACACACGTATGAATCTAATTTTTCTTACTACTATGTTTATTTAAGGAAGGAGAGAGAGAGGGAGGTAGGAGGCTTATGAGTGCGTTTTGAATAATGTTAGTTGCTAGATGGTTTGAATTTAGAAAGCTGAAAGAAGGCCAACTCAAAATCTTAAGACAATGAGTCACTATGAATAACAAGTATTCCTTCCGTCTCTATAACACCCCATGTTGTCCTAACCTAAACTAGACTCGATGACGATGAGAGAAGTCGAGAAAAATGGAAGTACTAGTTGCTATGAGTCAACCTACGACTCGTAGAAGATTCTACGGATCGTAGGATGGACTCGTAGTGTTGGGACTGAAGAGGAAGAATTTGATCAAGTGTGAAGAGGAATTACGAGTCACCGTACGACTTGTAAGGATGTTGACGACTCGTAGGAACGAGTCGTAGAGAGTCCTTGCTTAAGTTCTGAAAACACATGTCTGAGTATTTTGGTTACTAGTTGACAGGACAAACCATAGATAGGATCACAAGTCATAGAAACGACTCGTAGACACACTTGATACTTAGCCAAATTCCAGACCCTGAATGTCACTCCTACGGGTCAAATTGATGACCCGTCAAAGAGTCTACGAGTCGTAATAACGACTCGTATGAAAAGTTCAGAGACTCAGTTTCTCAGGAAATTCAAAAACCTACAGGACGAGTTGAGTCTATGACTCGTCGAGTCCTTGATGACTCGTAGACACGAGTCATAGACCCCAATATTTTTCAGCCCAGTTCCACGACTGAATATGACGACATGTAGAAGTTTCTATGAGTCGTAATGACGATTAGTAGGCGACTGTTTTAGGATTTTTAGCAAGGGTATATTGGTCTTTTCCCACCTCTCTTAGGCTAAAACCCCGACGTTTTAGGACTAAATTAAGTCCTTTATCAATACTTTGTACACATAATACTCTCATTAACACTTAGATTATTTGAGAGCGAGGATTTGAGAAAAGGAGAAAGGTGAGGGTTCAAGTTCTTCAAGAAAGGTCTTTGAGTTCTTGATTGCTCTTCGTGTCCAGGTATGTAAGGGTAACTAAAGCATGATTTAAGTTCTTCCATGTGCCCCTAAGTATACTATTGGTTGAGTAGTAAGTGGTATAGGTCTCCTACGAATGAATCTTTGAAAGATCTCTTTAAATCCTAGTATATTTTTGGATAAATTCGCATGATTGATAGTTTTCATGAATTAAACACTTAAAATAAATGATTATATTTCTCCCTATATGAACCCTATTTGAGTATTAACTTTCAATGTATTACACAATGATTGAGTCTAAAAGTTTAATTGGTGAATGTTGAATGAACATGAGTTGGATAGTAGAAGTCTAAATGATTGTTGATTGGAGTTTTGATGAGTCATAAATGAGTTCCGGAAAGAATGTCTAATTGAAAGAAGTGATGATTGAGATGATGATTGAGTTGATTAGAGTCCAATGTGACTAGATGGATTGATTTGTATAAACTGATTGATTTGAGTCTTATGAGCATATTGAGTCTTGGGAGGAGTATTGAGCGTTGAGTTGGGTAAGAGTGTAGTTATAACTCAATTTTCATTAACTACGTCGCCAGCGTAGGATGGAGGGTTAAACCTCTTAAGTCCCAAAACAATGAACTTTGATTGATTGTGGATCTAATGATAGTGATTCATCCTTTACTCTAGAAAAGTATTGGACGAGTGTGACAACGACACCGCTTCATTGCACATCACCGTCTCAAAGGTGATGGTTGTCAGTTAGAGAAACTCTCAATTAGGATATGATCTTGCATGATAGGATTGTTAGATTGAGATTGTAGATGATTGAGTCAATTTGAGAAATATTTCTAAATTCTAAAAAAAATTGCATATCATTTGAGTTGACTGATAAACTTGAGGTAAGTATTTGTCGACTGTTTCTCCTTTCTGTCATTTTACATACTCGTATATTTCACGTACTGATGTCATTTGTCCTGTATCGTTTCATGATGCAGATACAGGTGTTGAAGATCCTCAACAGGCGCAGCATTGACGATTACTTCTACTCTCAGAGTTGGTGTCTAAAATAAGTCATAGATATTTGTATGACTATATATCATTTTCTTAAGGGTAAAATAGATATTTTAAAATTAAATTGTTACTAAATATAAAAATGTATCATTATTTCTAACTAAATAGAAAAGTGAATCATATAAATTAATTTGGAGTCCATCTATGCACAAATTCCTCATTTGCTGCAAGGTTGTAGCAAATGTCAAAAATAGCAAATATCAAAAAGATATTACAGTAAATGTAAGCTTTCTACATTTATAGTCACTTACCACTTTGAACTATTATTTGTCATTGATGTCAACAATGACATCAAATGGACAATGTTTTCTCTATATAAAGAGCTTAGCAGCTCATTTGCAAAACACACCAATTCACAGAGAAAGAAAATATTTAGAGAGTTGTGAGGCTTCCATAGACTATATAAGAAAATAAAGTATAAGCAATATTTTTGTAAGATGGGAAATCGAAAGAGTGTTATTCCTTTTGAGTGTATTGCAGTCACTTTGAGTATTATACTTATGACTACCCAGTGTAAAATTTCTTACTATACTGATATCAGTTGCTCCTCTTGGCCCGTGATTTTTCCTTTTTTAAAAGGGTTTCCATGTAAAAAAATTTGTCATTATTTTCCCATTTTATTTCCACTATTTTGACCATATATATTTTTATAGTAGTCCGCATGTTTCCAACAAACTAGTATCAGAGAAAGGTTTTATCTGAGTATTGTAACACCCCGGAATTTTTTTCGCAAAGACTCTAACATTTCTTCACGTGTGTATAGACTCGAACCGAAGGACTTGTAATTATATATATAATTTAGAATTAATTCCTAAGTATTTGAAGTGTGTTAGATGTGTTTAGGGGTCATAAGGGATCTCTAGCACCAAACCGAGTCCAAAGAATTCCAATCGATTAAGTTTTTGGATGAATTAGTATAAGAGTCAACTTCAAACGACTATATCTCTTTTCATATAATGAACTGGGTGGACCATGATCTATCAAATTAAATCTTTTTGAGTCTTCTTTCCAACGCCGCCAAGATTGAAATTTTTGGAGTTCGGAGTCAAAAGTTATGACCATTTTACTACAGACTAGTACTGCAGGAATTTCAGGCCTGGGCGACCACTGCAGGAAATTTAGACTTGGCGCTCCAGTGGTGCCCGGTGCCACTATAGCACCAGAAAATAGCCTCAGTAGTTTGGTCCTTGGCGCGATGCGCCACTATTAGATGTGCAGGGTTTTAAGCCTATTTTGACTTGGCACTGCAGTAGCGCGACACGCCACTATAGCGCCAGCAAGATTTTTCATCCAATTTTTCAGATTTTAAAGAGGGGCAACTTGGACAGTTTCCCTAAACATATATACACTAACATAGGACGTTTTAGGCTCATATTTTTCAGCCTCCTCACCTCCAAAGAAACCCTAACCTTCACCCTCTTCTCTTCCAAACATTTGTAACAAGAAATTCTCTCAAAAGGCTCAAGGATTCAAGATCTTCAAGTCAAGTCTTGGTTTCCGGTGAGATGATCTTCAAGCAAGGTATGTAAGGCTAACCTAAAATATGGATTGAGTTCTTCCATATGCCCATAGATGTTTTGGATAGAAGTTGTGAAAGATTTGAACCTTCTTTGAAGGTTTTTTCTTGAAATTTCCTAAACTATAGAATATTACTAAAATGTGTTAATGATGTTCTTGAGTTGACTTTGTTGAGAGTATGAATTTATGTATTCATTCACATGAACCCAAGATGAGATTTCTTTTTGCTCATAATTTATCTTGAGGATGAGATTGATGATTTTTATGTATAATAAAAATAATATTATTTTTATAGTGAAATGAGGTATTTTTTTACTTGAGTTTGATGAAATTGATTTTTAGTTATATGAGAATTTTGGGATAGTTATGAATGTGAAGGGCATAAAAAAAAAAACGAAACCTTGGTAGAGTTGGAATGTCCTTTTGTCTCTATAAATTGAACATAGAATTAAATAAGAATTTTGGAGTAGATGTTTGATGATGATATGATAATGATGTTTGATGATGATATTTGATGATGATGCGATGATGATGTTTGATAATGATGTGAATGATGATATTTGACGATGACGTGAATGAAGAGGTTATGTTGATGAGGATGTTGTGTGATGAAGTAGATTGGAGTCGAATGTGATTATATGATATGTGATTTGCATAATTTGATTTGATTGGAGTCTTATGAGAATTTTGAAAATAAATGATCTTTTGAGAAGGAGTTTTAAATAAATAATTGTGAGCATTTTTGCATAAACTATTTATACACTATTTTGAGTTTTAAAGAATGATTATTTTCATCTTTGATTTTAAAAAAAGAGTTTAAGCACGATTTGAGTTTGAAAAAGTCTCTTAATTATCACTTTGAATATGAGTATTTTGAGTATAAATGAGTTGAATATTTTTACATAAAAATGTCTATTTTGAGGTAGAGTTGAGGAGTTGAAATTATATTTTAAATGCATATAATATTTTCTACATCCATTGAGTTGAGATGGTATCAAATTTAAAGAGAAGAGTATGATGATTGAGATGAGTCGATTTGAAAGAAGGTCCAATGAGACTAAATGAGTTGATTTAAAATTAAGTCCTAAGAGACTAAATGAGTATTTTGAATATTTTATCCACTTGATAGATATGTGCGTATTGAGTCTTGGGAGGAGTATCGAGCACCGAATTGGGTAAGAGTATAGTCCACACTCGAATCCCATAAACTACGCCGCCAACGTAGAAAGGGATTATACCGTGTCGGATGTTTCCCTATTTTATTGTCCTGAAATGATAGGACTTGATTGATTGATGGATCCATGATTGGTTGATTCGTTCATATCCTGACAAATATGAACGGACGTGGCAACGACGTGGCTCATTGTGCATCATCTATCTATAGGTGATGGGATTGTTGTCGGTTAGAAAAACTCTCAAATTAAGTGGATTGTGCATGATTTGATTAGTTTGATTGAGCTTGTTGATAATTGAGTTGGATTTTATCACATTACTAAGTTCTAATTTGCATATTTATTGAGTTGAGTCCTTTGACTTGATTGTTGAGTTGTTTGTTGAGTTGATTTTATATATTCGAATTGGATTGGATGATATATGATTGGATTGTGTATGATTGGATTGGAGTAGGTGATATGTGGTGGATTGGATTAAATGATATATGATCGGATAGTGTACGATTGGACTGGATTGTATGGTATATGATTGGTCTTTGTCTAAAACTGTATCCTTACTTTAGACTTATGACACTTTGATTGAGTCTCTCTTATCTTTCTGAGTTGAGATATTTTGAACCAACATTACTCTGCCTTGAGGTATGTTTCATTCTGCCATATTATATACTCGTACATTCCATGTACTGACGTCCATTTAGACTTGCATCATTTCATGATACAGACACAGGTTTAAGAGATCGTCAATAGGAGCACCATTAAGGATCTATACACACTCAGCGTATTGGTGAGTCCTCCCCTACATTCGGAGGACACCGCTTATGTTATTCTTGTATCGAGTTAGCCCTTTTCATTTTGATTTGAGGTAGCCATAAACATGTCATTAGCACCAATTAGATAGTAGTGATAGAGGCTTCATAGACTAGATAGTGATGGGTCGATTGAGTATTTTCTTTCCTTGAATTATTCTCATCAAACTATTTTAATGACGAAGATCGGAGTTTGATTTGTTGGCTCATGGTCTTTCTTTCTTGAGTTAGATCATTAATTTGGATTGCCCACCAAATTATTTCTTTATTTTAAACTTTCCGCTGGTTGATTGATATTGAATGGATATGTGAATGGACCAAGTGGTTCGCTTGGGGACCAGCAATGGTCCTCAAGTGCCGGTCATGTCTAAGTACCCTCTCGGGGCGTGACAAGTATGCTCTATGGTTGTAGCACAGTCTGAACTTCCACATCAAAAAAGATTTACTTTGGTTTGCAATAGCTATATATTCTTGGGGAAAACAATGGAAGCCAACACAAGTAGAATGGTTACTTTGAGTGGTGTTAATTATGCCATTTGGAAGGGGAAAATGGAAGATCTGTTTAATGTCAAGAATTTTTATCAATCATTCTTTATCACTGTAAATCCTCATAATAAAATGGATAAAGAGTGAAATTTGTTGCATAAATAGGTATGTGAATTTATTAGGCAATAGATTGACGATAATGCATTGAAATGTATTTTTAGGAAGACACGTGCTCGAACCCTGTGGGAGCATCTTGAAAGCATGTATGCTCGAAAGACTGGAAATAAAAAAATATTTATAATAAAGCAGATGTTAAGTTTAAAATATCATGGTGGTTTCTGATGACAAATCACCTGAATATTTTTCAGGGGGTCATGAACCAATTATTTGTTATTAGCATCAAATTTGACGAACAAATTCAAGGCTTGCTTCTACTTGGTTCCGTACCAGATTCTTGGGAAACATTTAGAACTTCATTGTCAAATTCTGCTTCGAATGATGTGATCTTTATGAATTTTGCCAAAAGTAGCGTGTTGAACCAAGAGATAAGAAGAAAATCTCAAAGTTCTTCCTCATCGAATGTCCTAGTGACTGGCCCTGTGATAGAGAAACAAGAATCGTATTTCTCAGAATAGAGAACATAACAGAAGAAAATCTAGAGAAAGACTTAAGGATATTGAGGGCTATCATTGTAGAATGATAGGGCACACAAAAAAGTTTTGCAAAAGTCAAAGAAGGAGAACAAAGACAAAGAAGAAAATAAAGAAGATGGTAATGAAAATTGCCTAGCCACCATCCTCATAGAAGATCTTATTACCGTTCTTGATGCAGATCTGATAAATATTACTTGTGATGAGTCAAGTTGGTTGTGTCCACTGGAGCTGCATCTCACATGACATCAAGGAAGGAATTTTTCTCTTCCTATACTCCTAGTGACTTTGAAACCTTGAGTATGGGTAATGAAACCATATGTAGGGTGGTTGGTGTTGATACAATTTATTTGGAAACTAGTATTGGAACTAAACTAGTTTTGAACAATATAAAACATGCACCCGATGTTCTTCTTCACCTTATTTATGTTAGTGTTCTAGATGATGAATGATACGTTAGTACCAATGGTGGAAGAAGATTGAAACTCATTAAGGTTCCTTGGTTGTGGCTGGTGGTAACAAACGTCGTGGTCTATACTGGACTACGGCTTGTACTTGTGATAATATGGTAAATGCAATTGAGAGAAATAACTATTCAACCTTATGACACAAGAGGCTTAGCCACATCATAGAGAAAAGACTTAATGTTCTAGCCAAGAAAAAATTGTTATCAAATTTTCAAAGTACTAAATTAGAAAAGTGTGAACACTGTTTGGCAAAAAAATAAAATAGAGTATACTTCAAATCCAACCCTCCTTCAAGAAAGACAGAGTTGTTTGAGTTGGTGCACTCTAATTTATGTAGTCAGAAAAGGACTCTGGGTGGTTGTAATGACTTATTCCATCGTTACTAAAAATATATGGAGTAAAGGTATATGAATCTCATTCATCATAAAAATATGATAAATTCTTTGGTATGTGAGCGTATTAGTTATGAATTTAGGATCGTACGATGCCCCTATCTAAAATTTAAGTTGAAAGTGTCTTTTCAATTTAGTTTTGGGCTTGAGTTTAAACTAAGCTCAACTTCAAACAACTAGAGATCTCAGTCTATAATGAATTAGGTATTCTATAATTAATTAAATTAAAGGTCTATGAGTCTTTTTTTTGACACCACCGAGTTTACCTTATTGAGAGTTAAGAGTAAAATATTATGCCCATTTTACTAAGTTTTATTCATGCTAGGACATTGTGGCAGAAATTAGGCCACGGTGGCAGAATTTGACGGGCCAGAATGAAAAGGAGGAGTATTTTTATTATCTTCTTCTTCTTTTAAGTGCCGAAATAGATAAGTTACCCTAGAAACCCCCAAAAAGCTACTCTAGTCTTGGAGAGAATGACAGAAGAGATTCATAGCGCAAGGAAGGCTACAACCCAGAGATTTTAGGCCCATCTCTATAGTTTCTCCCAATGAAATTTAGGGATCATGCTATAATTCTTCTAGCACTGCTTGGCGCCCAGGTAGGCTAGGATTTCTCTATTGATTTGTTATAAATTCATTCTCATTACTTAATATAATATAGATTGACGAGAGATTTTATGTCTAGGTATGGGTACAAAGTCTGGATAGTTAAATGATTGACAATTAATGTTTAGAGTAGGAATGAATGTTGTGTTTCATGATTAGTATGTAATTAGTGATAAAGGCCTAATATTTGAATATTAACCTTGGTGAAACTGTTTAGAAGGCCAATGACTATTGTAAGATTAAGTGTAGACCGTTTCTGGGTCATAATAGAATTATGAAACTTGGGGATTATGGGCTATTGATACATATAAGAATAAGCTTATAAAATAATTGTGTGTGTTTATGTTGATTATTCTCTGTGAATTACTTAAGTATTGCGTATGATGAAATAAAGAGTAAATGTGAATAACTTAGTGTTGACAAACTGCATGCCATGAAGCTATTTGATTACCTGTGTTTGTAAGTTATGGTTTGGTCTAGATCATAGAGAGACTCTTAATAGTGATTAAGTAATGCTGTGATATGTACAATGCATTTAATTATTGTGGTTGGGTGATTGACATATTATTTTATCTATAATCCCAAGATCATGAAATTTATAACCTTGAACTTGTTTTTACCAAAATTGATGCCTTAAATAAATTAGAAGGCTTGATAAAATATTGTTAATGAAGGGAAAGATAGAATGAAGCCAATGAAATGACTATTTGTGAATAATTTCATGCAATGAACCTGTTACTTGATTATGCAAGTATGTGAACTATTCATTATAGACTGTGATTGTGTTTGTTATTGTGATATTAGATTGAGTGTCATGTTCAGATACATATATTGGATTAAGTTCCATGTTTCAACACATATATTAGATCGGGTTTCATGTTCCAACACATACTAACTATTTGGGAATGAGTTCCATCAGAGAACTATTATATGACTATCATCTGTGAATTGATCTTGACTATAAGTGTAATAATAGAAAAACTAACTTGATTATAATTAAGCATGCTCATCTTGTGTAATAATTGATATAAAAGGACCGAATGTCCAAGTGTTATCATGTTGACTGTCGTATTATAGATTTACACTGTGAAACTGTATGTTGCTCTTTAAATGGTAAGTTGATAATGTACTCTTGTGCTTGTTTGAATTATGTTATGGTGTCTAGATGCGTCCGTATGAGGTCGTGGATAAATAATTGTAGAGCAGTTGATGTATGGTCTATAAGATTGTTGACTTAAAGTCAGATATTGATATTGTCTTATTGGTACATATGAAGATGAGAGATTGGGAGAGAATTCGAAGATTTTATCTCTAGATAAGCAGCCTTGACAAGAGGAATCCCACTGAGATGAGGCCATTAGAGTGGGTTAGATCCCACTACGACGGGCCAGTATGGTTAGAATATGAGCCTTAGTCTACCTAAATATTTCCTCTTTTAAGTGAGATGCTAATTATTCTAGGGTTAGGTGTTGGTGTGAAAGCTAAAGGTATTAGACTGGTTAGACAGAGCTAGTAGGGCCTGTAGTTTAGAAACTCTTCTATGTGATAGAAGGGCTAGACCTTAATCTATATTAGAGTTGGCAGCGGACCAACTAGAAGGGATGGGAGTTAGGCTTGAATGACTTTAATGAGGTTAATAGGAATAATAAGAGTTTGTACATAAAGGTTTGGTGAGTATATTTCCTTAAGAACATTTTTTCTTCTTGTAGATTTCTTTATATTATACGGCGGGTATCGGGTTGACCGATGATGCCTACCAGTACGTATTGTTTGTGTAACACCCCCCCAAAAATTTTCCCTAAGATTCGGACCTTTCTTGTATTCGTGTAGGGTCGAACTCTATTATTATGAAGTATATGCATGTGTTAAGATGAGTCTCTGAGAAATTGAAAAGTGTTAGAGGTGATGTGGGGTCACAAAGGACCCCTAGGACCAAGCAAAGTCTAAAAGATTCATCGTGGCTATGTTTTAGGATGAGTTCATATAAGGGGTCGACTTCTAATAACCCTATCTTTTGAAAGACGACAATATAGGTGGCCCATGACCTATTAAATTAAAGGTCGTCAAGTCTTCTTTCCAACGCCACCAAGAATGTAATTTTTGGAGTTCGGAGTCAAAAGATATGACGATCTTAAGATGAACTAGCACGGAAGGAATTTCAGGTCTGGGTTGCAACTGCTGGAAATCTAGGCTTGGCGCCGCAGTGGCGCAATGCGCCACTATCGCTCCAGGAACAAGCCTCAGTAGTTTGGTCCCTGGCGCGGCACGCCACTACGAGATGTGTAGGGTTTTCAAGCCTATTTTCCAGAACCCAGAAAACTTGGGCTTGGAGTTGTAAGGGTGCAACGTACCACTATCGTGCCATAAAATAGCCTCAGTAGTTTGGTCCTTGGTGCGGCGCGCCACTAGCAGATGTGCATGTTTTTAGCCTATTCGACTTGGCGTCGCAGTGGTGCGACGCACCACTATCGCGCTAAGGTTTTTTTTGGCCTATTGTTTAGATTTTTGGAGAAAGGGCAATTTGGGTATTTCCCCAAATTATATATACACAGCCTTGGGACGTTTTTGGGACCATTTTCAATCCCTATCTCTCTCTCTAAAAGCCTTAGAAATCCCTCTCTTCTTCTTCTTCTCCAAATCCTTCTCCAACAAGAAGTGCCTCCAAGAGCTTCAATAGTTCAAGTTCCCATTGAAGACCCAACATCAAGGTTTTGTTCAAGTCTTCACCAAGGTATGTAAGGCTACTCAAAACATGGGTTGAGTCCACCCATGTGCCCTATACGTTTTTTGAGGTTAAATGTTCATAAGAATGGAGTTTTTTGATAGACCTATGTCCAAATGAGTCTTGTCATCTATTAATATTCTTATTATGTTGATGTTGTTGAGACAAGAAATTTTTAGAAAGAACCTTCATGTGAGTATGAGTTGATGAAGATGAGTTGTTAAACATGCTTTATTGATTTTCTTAACTATGTGGATTATGACAAAAATGATAATTCTCTTAAATATGTTATTCATTTTAAATTGTTGATCTAAAATCTTGGAGTTGTGATGAGTTCCAAAGATGTGTTAAATGAAATGAGAAATGATTGGATATGTTTGTATGATGCCATAAATATATATTTAAATTTACTTTTGAATGATATGATTGGAATCGGTTGGATAGCATGATTGGGAGATGTTTGATGATGATAGAGTTGATGAGTTGATAAGGTTCTAAATAAGACTTGTCGATACGATTTGATTGAGTTGATTGGATGGAGTTTTATGAGCATTGAGTCTTGGGAGGAGTATCGAGCACCGAATTGGGCAAGAGTATAGTCCATACTCGAACCCAATAACTATGTCGCCAAACATAGGAGGGGATTGAACCGTTAAAGTCGGATGCTTCCCCAAAACTATTGTCCTGACATTATAGGACTTGGTTGGATTGGATCCATGATTGGTTGATTCGTTCATACCCTAGCAAAGTATGAACGAATGCGGCAATAACGTCGGTTTGTTGTACTATCACTGGCTTATAAGTGATGGTTGTCAGATAAGAGAAACTCTCATATAGGTCTTGATAGTACTCTGAGTCGGATTGAGTTGAATGGTATGTGATTGGTCCCATCTAAACCATATTCTTTTTTAGACTTAGGACACTCGATTGAGTTGTTATTTCGCTTGAGTTGAGATTCCGAGTTGATTTGATTCTCCCTTGATGTTTGTTTTATTCGGCCATTTTACATACTCGTACATTCCATTACTGACGCCATTTGACCTGCATTATTTCATGATGCAGAGACAGGTACTAGAGATCATCAACCGGTGCACCGTTGAAGATCCACACACTCCCAGCTAGTTGGTGAGTCCTCCTAGTTTCCGAAGGATGTTGAGTTTCCTGTATAGTTTTGTGTTGTTTCCTTTATTTTGATTATTGGTATCCATGGGCTTGTCATTTACACCTCCTAGATTGTTGATAGAGGCTTCATAGACTGGAGCGTAGAAATATTGGATTGTTCTTTTGAGTAGTTCTTCTATAACTATTTGTTGATTTGATAGTTATTTGGCCTTTGGCCCTAAATTATGAATAGTACTTCATTGATTGAGTCTTCCACTGAGAGAATGTGTTTGAATGAATGTGTGACTGGACCAGGTGGTCCTCTTGGAGGCCAGAAATGGTTTTCGAGTGTCGTCCACGCCTAGGGTACCCTCCTAGGGCGTGACAGTTTATACTGATATTACTCTTGCTATGACACTTGACTTAGTTCGTTGCAGGGTCAGTGATGTTTCATAGAAAAAGGTGAAGATGAGTCTCCAACAACTTTTCCTCTTTTTTTATGATGGGAGTTGTGTCTTATTTTTATTTATAAACTTCACTCTTAGATTATTTTGTACTTATTTAGATTAGTATCAATGGGGTGTTAAAGTGTTGTTTTAATAAACCTTGGATAGTTTTTAATTTAACATATAGTGATATCCTATTTCTTTTAGACTTTTAATCTGTATTTTTTCAAACTTTCACATGTTCTTTGTTTAAGGGGTTGAGGGTTCTACTACCTAGGTGTTAGAGTAGTTGCCCGCGCGGCCCGATGGGTTGAATCATGAAAAGTTGATATCAGAGCCCAAATTACCAACTTTTCAGTACAAGAGCAAGTGTGGAATAAACTCATACGGATTGGTGTGTTGACATCCACATCTAATCTTTGAAAAGCTATGAAGCATTCTAGGAAGTCGTTCGATATCTTCTCTCCTTTTGCGAGGTTTGTCATTTGTAGTATGGGTTGAGTCCAATGGAAATCTTTGGATCCCAATTGTTATCTCAACAAAGTAAACTTGATGACGTTGTCGCAGCTAAAGGGACACAAGAAAGAAAAATTAGAATCGAGAAGGTTCCAATTGGTATCTATCCTTACAGGTTGTGTAAGTGCACGGATGATCAATTAAAGGTCATCCATAAAGTGAACTAATTAAATAAATTGACTTCTATGTGTGATGTAGCCTTGAATTGTGATTATGTGCAGAATGTGCTGCCTGAATAACTGCCAAGGTGTAAAGTTTACTTCCTTGAATGATATGATGTGATTATGTGTATGGTGTTGCCTAAAATACTGTCAGTGTGTAAAGTGTACTTGCCTAAATGGTTGATATTATGTGATATATGATTTCTTAGGTTCTGTGAACTTGTTGTCAAAAAAATGGTCATAACTTGGTTATTTACAATGGCCTAGTGATTGACTATATGATGATTAATGAATAATTTTTTGATATGTTACATGATGTATTTTATGTGAGAGAATGTAGATCCTTAGCTGTGTATATCGATTGTAAAGATGGTAAGAAAAATGAAAGATTTGTGACTGTAGAGAAACTCTGGTTTCAGGACAGTCGGGATTGGTTGGGAACCATGTGAGAAAAGGGTCATTGTTGCGTAATAGTGGAATTTGTTGTTATGAAAAATCTCCTTAACATATTTCATAACTGGTTTTAAATAATTTGATGCTGAAATTTTATCTATGCATTGCTTGGGTATGTTAAGGGCCTTAATGCGATGTCATGTATTTTTTAAGTCAAGACTTAAGATTGCGAGTTTGGGCTATATTGTACTTGTGATAATGATTGTTTTAACTGTTGGATTGAGTTTATGGGGACTAAATGCTTTAGTAGTTGCTAAATTGTGTGTCTATTTTTCATAATTATTTGACTATTGGATTGAGTTTATGGGGACTCAATGTTTTAGTTTTTATTAAATTGTATCTCTATATGTCATAATTATTTTGACTAGTGGATTGAGTTTATGGGAACTCAATGCTTTAGTTGTTTCTAAAATGGTATTTCTATTTATCATGATGTTATTGGTTTAAGGTGGGTGATGAACAGATCCCTATAGTATGCATGTTTGTTTATGCTAAGATAGTGATGAAAATTCCTAAGTGTGTGATTGGTCGTGGTTGTCTAGTGTTTTCTAGAACCTAGTTCATAATGTGCGTAAAAGTTATTAATTTGATAAGATAATATTATCGGATTGAGGTGATGGGTTATGTATTCATATGAGTTGATTTTAATAAATGAACGGGATTGATAAAAAAGCAATATATTGATATGATTGTGATTGAAAAATGTGAAATGCTTGATATTGACATTGATGTGAATATTATGATACGTCTTGATAGTCCCATTGTGATTGTAAATTACTTGAACTCGTCATTTCTCATTATTGTGTGAACATGGTAAATTGCATTTTTTTCTTACACATTTGATGGGATGGAGAATGTGAAGCCAAGGTCATTTCCAACGAGATTGTGATGTCGAGGTCGTTACTGGTGGGAATATATTGTTGAGATTATTTTCTGTGAGAGTATGATGATGAGGCTATTACCGGTGAATATAACTGATGGTCGATTATTGATTGTGAATAAACAACCTTGCATACTTATTTAGGGTGTATTGATTCTTGTGTTTGATTCGTGAGATATTTTGTGGATACTGCTCTTTGAGTGGGGATAATGTGGTCGTTATAGAATTGGTTATGGTGTAAGTCTCGGGTAAAGTTCCCCTTACTATGAGAGGTAACAAGATTTGAGTTAGAATAGATCCCAATAAACTTTATAAATTGTGTGGTTTAGAAATATTTGGTGTTTCAAGTTATAGTATTTGAGAAAAATTTAGGTGATATCATGATATGTGAGGGACATAGTATTCCATAGAAACTTTCGAAAAGGATTTTGCGTCAGTAGAACTTTATATATAGCTTGACAAAAAAGGGGTTAGTCGAGAATGTGATTTTTCCTAAGTTGTAATGGTGTCTCACCATTTGTTTGGAAAAACTCTTACATCAGCTCATTCCCTTTCCTTTGTTTTGTCGTTAGGAATGAATGAGGGGTAAATTGATATATATTGTAACGACCTATTCCATTATTACTAAAAATATATGTGGTAAATATATACGAATCTCATTGATCATAACATTAGGATCAATCTTGGTATGCGAGTTGTGAATTTAGGATAGTATGACACCTATCAAAGTTAAGTTGGAAGTGTCTTTTACGATTTAGTGTTGGACTTGAATTTAAACTAAGTTCAACTTCAAATGACCATATCTATCAGTCTAATGAATTAGTGTGTCATAACCTATCAAATTAAAAGTCTATGAGCCTTCTTTCTAATGCCACAGAGGTTTTCTCATTTGGATTTTGGAGTAAGGAGTTATGCATGTTTTACTAAGCACTGTCCGTAGTGGGCCACTGTGGCAGGATTTGATAGGCCAAAGTGAAAATGAGGTATATTATTATTATCTCCTTCTTCATTTAAGTATCAAAATAGATAATGATTGCCCTAGAATCTATTAAGAAATTTCTCTAACCTTGGAGAGAAGGGAAGAAAAGATTCCTAGTGCAAGGAAGGCTACAACCCATAGATTTTAGGTCCGTCTTCAAAGTTTCTCTCTCCGTAAGTCAGGGGTCATGCTATAATCCTTCTACAACTACTTGATGCCTAGGTAGGCTAGATTTTCTCCATTGAATAGTTATAAATTTATTTCCATCTCTTAATATAATAAATATTAACAGAAGATTTTATGCCTAAGCATTTATTCACGGAGTCTGGATAGTTAAATAATTGTCAATTATTTTTTAGAGTAGAAATGTATGTTGTGGGTCATGATTAGAATGTTATTAGTGATAAAGGTCCAATCTTTTAATGTTAACCTTGGAGAAACTGTTTAGAAGGCCAATGACTCTTGTGAGATTAAGTGTAGATAATAACTAGGTCATACCGAATCCAGAGACTTGGTGATTATAGGCTATTGATGTATAAAAGGATGCACTCATACAATAATTGTGTGTGTTTATATTGATTATTCCTTGTGAATTACTTAAGTAATATGTATCATGAAATAAAAGGTGAATATAAATGACTTAGTGTTGATAAACCATGTGCCATGAACTTATTTGATTACCTATGGTTGTAGGTTATGATTTAGTCTTACCATGAAATTAATTGTTATGGTTGGGTGATTGACATATTGTTCTAATTAATCTACAATTTCAAGACCGCAAAATTCATAATCTTGAACTTGCTTAAACAAAAGTTATGCCTTGAATAAATAAGACTTGATGAAATATTGTTAATAAAGAGAAGGATAGAATGAAACCAATGAAATAACTATTTGTCAATAATTTCATGCAATAAACATGATACTTGATTGTGTAAGTATGTGAACTATTCATTGAGACTATGATTGTGATATTAGATCTGGTGTACATTCCGACAAATATATTAGATCGGGTATCATGTTCTAACACATATATTGGATCAGATGTTATATTTCGACACATATATTGGATCAGATGTCACATTCTGATATATATATATATATATATATATATATATATATATATTGAATCGAATGCCACATTCTAACACATACTAACTATAATTTTAAGGAATACATCATACATGTTGTTTGTACTGATATTACTCTTACTATACCACTTGGCATAGTTTAGTTGCAGGGTCAGTGATGTTTCATAAGAGATGATGAAGATGAGTCTCCAACAGCTTCTACTCTTCCTTCCTTATGGTGGGAGTTATGTCTTGTTTTTGTTTATAAACTGTACTCTTAGATGCTCTTGCACTAGACTAATATCCTTGGGGGTGCTAAAGTGTTCTTGTAATCTTGGAGAGCATTTAATTTAACATATAGCGATCTCCTATTTCTTTTTGACTTTTAATTTATATTTTTTCAAACTTCTGCATGTTCTTTTGTTTAAGGGGTTGAAGGTTTTCCTACCTAGGTGATGGAGTAGGTGCCTGCATGGACCAGTGGGTTGGATCGTGAAAGTGGTGCTTTCTACTTTATCAATTTCATTGATGACTTCTCAAGAAAACTTTGTGTCTATGTCTTGAAGACTAAAGACCAAGTGTTAGGTGTTTTTAAATAGTTTTTGGCTTCCGTGAAAGAGAACCTGGAAAAAAGCTGAAATGTATTCGTACCGCTAACAGTGGTGAATATTGTGGACTATTTGACGAATACTACAAGCATCAAGGTATTAGACACCAAAAGACTCCTTTAAGACTCATCAACTTAATGGGTTGGTAGAGAGGATGCATAGAACCTTGATGGAAAGAGTTAGATGTTTGCTTTCAGATGCATAGTTGTCAAATTCTTTGTGGGGTGAGACCTTATTGACCGCTACACATGTTATTAACTTATCTCTTTTTGTTGCTTTGCAAAGTGATGTTCCAAATAGAATTTGATATGAAAAGTATGTTTCCTATGACCATTTGAGAATATTTGGTTGCAAATCTTTTGTACATGTGCCGAAAGATGAGAGGTCAAAGTTAGATTCCAAGACAAGGCAATGCATCTTCATTGGTTATATCCTTGATGAAATTGGTTACATGTTATATGATCCAATTGAGAAGAAGCTTGTGAGAAGCCGCAATATCGTCTTCATGGAGAACCAAACCATTGAAGATATTGACAAACCAGAAAAGCTAGAATCTTTAAGTTTTGATGGTGTAGTCCATGTTGATCAAATTCCTCATACAAGTGTGCATGACGTTGGTTAGCCTGATGATCATGGTAATTCCCACAATCATGTCCCAGATCAACATGTTGATGTTGATAATAACAATGATATTGTTATAGATGATGCTCCTGCTCATGAAGTTGTGGACGAATCAAATATTTCTCTTAGAAGGTCTATAAGATAACACATTCCTACCTATCATTTTTCACCTAATGAATATGTGCTACTCATTGATAGGGGTGAACCTGAGTTTTATAAGGAGGCCATGGAAGATGAGCATAAGGATCAATGGATTGAAGCCATGCAAGATGAGATAAAATCTTTGCATGAAAACAACACTTATGAGTTGGTGAAATTACCTAAAGGCATGAGATCTTTGAAGAACAAGTGGATATTCAAAGTAAAAGTTGAAGAACAGCTTGAAGCCCAGGTACAAAGCTAGATTATTGTTAAGGAATTTGGTCAAAGAAAGGGTATTGACTTTGAAGAAATATTTTCTCCTGTTGTGAAAATGTCCTTCATTCATACAATTCTTGGTTTGGTAACTAGTCTTAATTTAGAGATTGAGAGATGGGTGTGAAGACGGCTTTACTTCATGGTAACCTAGAAAAGGAGATTTATATGAAATAACCTAAGAGATTCAAAGTAAAAGGTAAGAAAAAATTTGTATGCAAACTCAAAAAAAGAGTCTTTATGGACTAAATCAAGCTCCTAGATAGTGGTATAAGAAGTTTAAATCTATTATAGGGCAACAACGCTATAAGAAAACTTACTCAGATCACTGTGTATTTGTACAAAAAATTTCTAACAATGATTTTATCATCTTCTTACTGTATGTGGATGAAATATTAATTATGGCAAGAATATTTCTAAGATTGACGAGTTGAAGAAAGACTTGTGTAAGTCTTTTGCTATGAAAGACTTGGGTAATGTCAAGAAAATTTTGGGTATAAAGATTACTCATCTCAGATATAGAAGAAAGATTTATCTGTCACAAGAGAAGTACATTGAACGTATACAGAAGCCCTTCAATATGAACAATGCTAAGCTTGTTAGCACGCATCTTTCTGGTCATATGAAGTATAGCAAAAAAATGTGTCATATAGCTCAGGACGAAAAAGAGAGCATGGCCAAAGTTCTATATTCCTCTGTTGTTAGAAATTTAATATATGCAATGGTATGCACTAGACCTGATATTGCTCACGCAGTTGATGTTGTCAGCAGGTTTCTCGCAATCCATGAAAACAACATTATGAAGTTGTAAAGTGGATACTCAGATATTTGAGAGGAATCTCAGATGAATGCTTGTATTTTGGAGGATCAAATCCTATTTTGAAGGGCTATACAGAGGTTGATATGGAAGGTGACCTTGATAACTAAAAATTCACTACTGAATATCTGTTTACTTTTTCAGAGGGAGTTATATCATGGCAGTCGAAGTTGTAAAAATGTGTTGCTACAACTGAAGCAAAGTATATTATAGCTACTGAAGCTGGCAAGGAGATTATATGGCTCAAGCAATTTCTTCAAGAGCTTGGATTTCATCAGAAGGAGTATGTCATCTATTGTGAAAGTTAAAATACGATAGACTTGAGCAAAAACTCCATGTACCATGCAAGGATGAAACACATATACGTGAGATATCACTGGATTCGATCAAAGATAGAAGATAAATCTTTGCAGTTTGAAAATATCTCTATGAATGAGAACCCTGCAGATATGCTGACCAACTTGGTACCAATAGATAAGTTCGATCTATGTAGAGAATTTGTTAGCATGAGCTCTCTCTGAGAAGATAGAGATACCTCATTTCAGGTGCATGGGACAGGAGGGAAAGATTGCTGGGGTCCATCCATGCAAAAATTCCACATTTGCTGCAATGTTATATCTAATGTCAAAAATAGCAAATGTCAAAAAGACATTGTAGTAATACACTTTCTACATTTATAGAACCTACCACTTTGAACTATTATTTGTCATTGATTTCAACAATGACACCAAATGGACAATGTTTTCTCTGTATAAAGAGATTAGCAGCACATTTGCAAAACATACCAATTCACAAAGAAAGAAAATATTTAGAGAGTTGTGAGGTTTTCATACACTATATAAGAAAATAGTCTGTGAAGAAAATAAAATATGAGCGATATTTTAGTAAGATGGGAAATCGAAAGAGTGTTATTCCTTTTGAGTATATTATGATCACTTTGAATATTATACTCATGACTATTCAATATAAAATTTCTTACTATAGTAATATAAGTTACTCCTCTTGGTCTGTGTTTTTTCCCTTATTTAAAAGGGTTTCTACGTAAAATTCTTGATGTCATTATTTCCCATTTTATTTTCACTATTTTGACCATATATATTTTTGTGTTAGTCCACATTTTCCAAAAATTAAATCAGAGTGAATACAATTTAAACCTTATGAAACTTATTATACAACCAATGAGAGACAAATATCTAACAATGTTTGGACTATAAGCCAAGTAATAGAAGATATATTGGATAATAGTCTAATGTTATTGTCATGATCAAGACTTGCCGTGATTGTCACCTACACTAACCCTCCGTAGGAAGAACCACTATTAGATTCCAACTAACAATATTCGCAAGAGATAAGCAATTTAAATATGCAGAAGTAGGTTTTAATAAAAAATAATGTAGAGCTCCCATAAACTCAGAACAATCTAGTTATAAACCTAAACATTAAGGAATTTAACTCTTAAGAACTGAAAGTCGATGTACCAAAACTCTAAATAAAACAACAAGTCTAGGAAAGGGGATACAACCCCAAAAGTCATAAAAACAAATAAACAATAAAGTCTGAGTCCTGAAAGAAGGACTAGAATAAGGAGAGCCCATGACAGCCTAAAGAAATTGGCTAACCCTTGAACTTTGGTAGATAATGGTCCTCTATTCTAGGTCTCTCGGCAGTCATTTGAATATGCCCTGTACTAAAAAAAGACATTGCAAGTGTAGTATTAGTACACCAAGTCAACAGTGTAGTGGTAGAATCACACGGCTAACTAGTAAGCGAGATATGAACAAGTAAATACAACACAGTAAGTACATATGTACAGAATAGACTTAACCATTAGAAGCTCATAACCAGTACCCAACACGATCACAGTTCATCCGTCTCAATTATCATGTAATTTCACATAAGGGTCCTCTCATGAGACCAGCAAGCACTTATTATGTGTCAAAACATGACATCTGGTCCAGATATGTGTCAGAACGTGATACATGATCCAAATGTATGTTAGAAAATGACACCCAATCCAACCATACAAGTCACGTACAATCACAATGAATAGTCAAACTATTATATCTGCCAAGAGTAGATTCATCATAAGTCATGGTCGGTAAGTACTCATTTCGTATAACTCCCCTATTTATTTACACATATGCATACAATAGAGTAATTTAATAGGTACGTCAATCAAATACGGTAAAATAAACCATCACCTACCTTGAAATTAAGTTTTGACAACTCTAAAGTGTAGGAGTTTTCCCTTTTCCGGTTAGTTCAGCTTGTTCTTGATCTAAAGACAGTAAGTATATATAAAACATCAATATAATGGTCTAATTTACATAGATTACAACTTAATTCCCCCCTCTTAGAACAACCCATGATCCTAACCCCCACTTAGGGCTATTTTCCACCATTAGTCTCAGGATAAAACCCTCCCCCCAATGATTGCCAACCATAATTCTGGGTTCTAGAAATTGAATTATTTAGTAAAGAGTAATAATCTCACCTTTGGCATGAGAAATCGTGGAAAAATGATCAAAAGAACCCTGGGTCGTCTCCTAACTTCTTAAGAACAATTTTGCAAAAGGAATAACATTTTTGGAGTTTTTCCCTGACTTAAGTCACGTCTGTCCCGCCACAACGGAACCATTCTACTCTAGCAGCCCCACCCTAGCAGGATAGATGGAGATAGAGAGCTCGTAAAGAGTCTCAAAGTCTCTGCTTTTTCAACACACCCTTATCCTAAGACGCCTTAAAATATACCTTTTATGCCAAGTTCAATTCCGGGAGCTTTATTCATCTGAATGAGATTCCCTAAAGTCATACAAGCTCCATATCATTTTGGCTATCAACTAAATCAATTAGACTATAGGTTGAATCCCATATCCATATCTGGATCACCTTATACCTCACCTAATTCAAAATTCATCCTGGACTTAAAATTTTCCAAGTCACTACCTAAAGTTTTCTAGCTTGGATTCCTTCCCTATTGGCTTATCCATAACAATAGAAACAAGTCTTTACAATAGATACCAATTTACCCATCACTCATCCTCGAATGACCAATTAGGAAGAACAAGTCTAAGACAGAGATAGAGTTATATCTGATTCGACGAACAACTAGGGATACTTATTTCGCATGTCCATTTTGACTTCCTAAATAGCTTCCTCTACTGGAAGATGCTTCTATTGAGCCTTCACAGATTTAATTTCTTTGGTCCTTAGCTTCTCGATATCACGATCTAAGATTTCCACTGGATCTTTCTCATACTAAAGATCCTTATCTAATAAAACAAAGTCCCATTTAATGATGTAATCTCCATCTCTATGGTACTTCTTTAGCATAGACACATGGGACACCGGATGTACCCCAAACAAGCTAGGTAGTAAGGACAATCTGTAAGCCACTGGTTGTACATGGTCAAGAATCTCAAAAGGGTCAATATAGCGAAGATTGAGCTTGCCCATCTTACCAAATCTCATTACCCTTGTAATGGGTGACACCTTCAAAAGCACTTGCTCATATCCCTTACCTTATGGTCAGCATACTCTTTTTGATGGCTCTGGGCAGTTGTAAGTTTAGCTTAGATGTTTCTTACCTTGGCCTGAGCATCCCTTACAAAGTCAACCCCCAAAGACTCCACTTCTCCAGCCTTGAACCACCCTATAAGAGACCTACATCCCCTTCCATAAAGGTCTTTGAATGGTTCCATCTTAATACTGGAGTGATAGCTATTGTTATAGGAGAACTCACATAAAAAAACTTATTCCAAAGTCGATCATACAAGCTCTCAAAATATCTTCCAACACCTGAATGGTCCTCTCTGACTGTCCATCATTCTGTGGATAAAAGGTTGTGCTTAAGGTGATTTGAGTGCCCAATTCCTTATGCAACTTTTCCCAAAACATAGAGGTGAACTGAGTACCAAGGTATGAGATGATAGAAAGGGGCACCCCGTGCAGTCTTACTATCTCTTTCACATAAATATTTGCTAATTGATATACATTATAGACCACCCTGACTGGAATAAAGTGGGCTGATTTTGTTAATCTTTCAACCACCACCCAAATGGAATCATACTTCCCTAAGGTCTTGGGAATACCCACCACAAAATCCATGGCTATATTTTTCCACTTCCATTCAAGAATAGGTATCCTTTGAAGCAAACCTGCAGGTCTTTAGTGCTCATATTTTACTTGGTGATAGTTCTGGCACTTAGCCACATACTCGGCTATGTAATTCTTCATGCCCGGCCACTAATACAGTTGCTTTAAGTCTTGATATATATTGGTCACTCCAGGATGAATAGAGTAATGCAAACCATGAGATTCAAACAACACTTTTTGAATTAAACCATCTACCCGCAGGACACAAATCATTCCTTTAAAGTTGAGCACCCCATCTGCATCAAGGACTACATCCTAGGCCTTTCCCAACAAGACTTTTTCTCTAATTGCATTCAAGTTTACATCTTCTATCTGCTTGGCTGTAATCTCTTCAATAAATGTGGGCCTTAGATCAATACTGGCCCTCACCCCACTATTTTTTGAGATGCCTAGACTAATGAATTTAGCCTCCAAGGACTAAATCTCTTTAGCCAAAAGCCGCTTACAGGCCCCTAAATAGGCTAGACTGCCCATGCTAATTCGTTTTCGACTTAATGTGCATGCCACCACATTAGCCTTATCTGGATGATAGTGGATGGTGACATCATAATTCTTGAGCAATTTCATCCATCTTTGCTACCTCAGGTTCAAATTTTTTTGAGTGAACACATGTTGCAGACTGTGGTGGTCAGTAAACACCTCACACTTAATGCCATAAAGATAACGCCTCTAGATTTTTATAGCAAACACTATCACTGTCAACTCCAAGTTATGAGTCGGGTAGTTTCTCTCATGAACATTCAACTTCCATGAGGCATAGGCTATAAAATTCTTATCATGCATTAACACAACATCCAAACCTAAATGTGAAGCATTACAATAAATAATAAAATATTTACCTTCAATTGGTAGTGTCAAGATAGGTGTCGTGGTTAGAAAAGTCTTGAGCTTTTGAAAGCTCTCTTCATATTTATTAGTCCACTCAAATGATACATCCTTCTGAGTTAGCCTTGTTAAATGGGTAAAGATAGAAGCAAAGTTCCTCACGAACCGGAGATAATAACTGGAAATTCTCACAAAACTCCTAACTTTAGTTACAGAGCTAGGCCAAACCCAATTCTTGACCGCTTCAATATTTTATCGATATACCATTACAGCTTTTTTTGAAACAACATGCCCCAATAAGGCAACTAGAGACAACCAAAATTCACACTTAGAGAATCTTGCATATAGTTTATGTTTTCCTAGGACACCTAGAACAATGCAAAGATGATCTGCATGTTCTTGTTCACTCCTCGAATATACCAAAATATCATCTACAAACACGATCATAAATGAATCTAGGAATGGATTGAAAACTTTTTTCATCAAACTCATGAAGGATGTAGGTGCATTGATCAGCCCAAAAGATATCACCAAAAACTCATAGTGCCTATATCTTGTTCTAAAAGTTGTCTTGGGTACATCCTCAAGCCTAATCTTCAATTGATGGTACCCCGACCTGAGATTAATTTTCAAAAAGACTGACGCACCTTGCAATTGATCAAAAAGGTCACCAATGCATGGCAACGGGTACCTATTTATAATAGTGATCCTATTCAGTTACCGATAATCTATGCACATTCTCATGCTACCATTTTTTTTCTTAACAAACAAGACCTAAGCACCCCACGGAGAATCACTAGGATGGATAAATCCCTTATCTAGAAGTTCTTGAGTTTAAGCCTTAAGCTCTCTCAAATCTACTAGAGCCATGCGATAAGGAGGAAAAGAGGTTGGGTGAGGGCCCAGCCCTAAGTCAATACAAAAATCTATGACTTTATAGGGAGGCATACTAGTTAAGTCAGTAGGGAACACCCATGGAAATTCACACACTATCAAAATCGACTCAATGGAGGGAGACTCTGAAGCAACATTCCGAATATGGGCCAAATAAGTCAAACAACTGTGCCCCACCATTTTTCTAGCCTGGAGAAAGGATATGACCTTAGCTGGCTTAGGCTTGTACACCCATTTCCACTCTAACCTTTTCCTCTTCGAGATCTCTAGAGTCATAGTCTTAGCATTATAATTAAGCACATCATAATAGGGAGATAACCACGTCATGCCTAAGATCATATCAAAATTAGTCAGGTCTAGAATCAGTAAGTCAAGCCAAGTCTGGAAACCCATATACATAACAGAACAAGCATGATATACATGGATGGCTATAACATAGATGGGGGCGTCAAGTACATCAAAAATTGCATCAAAACCCAAGGTATATCCCACTACCACATAAGAATAAGTAGAACCCAAATTAAATAATATAGTATCCATCTGATCACAGGGAAGAATAGTACATCTGATCACTGCATCAGATGCCTTAACCCCGGTCTTGCCTGAAAAAGCATAAAAATGGTCCTTGTCCCCTGATGGGCCACTTTCTTGACTGGATACACTGCTCCTCAACTTGCACTACTATTACCTAGGCCTCCACGGCCTCTCAGATTCCCTTCTCGTTCACCTTGTGGATGTCCTCTATCATTTTTACCTCCGCCTATCTGTACCACAGCTCTATCCTACTACGGTGCTGAATTTTTCCCGCGAGGGTAGGGACACTCCTTCCTTATATGCCCCGACTCTCCACATTTAAAACAATCAAGATCAAAGAATGGTCTGCTACTTGGAATAAAAGAAGTTCATTGACCCTCCTAGGAAGGCTGCTGTTATGGAGTACCTGAAAATCTACCCATAAAAGCGGACATTGCTGACTGAATTGGTCAGACTGCAATCGTCGGCCTGCCTGACCCTCTAGAATAACATCCCTGGAAATTGCCTATATTTTTGGGCTTCTTAGCCAAAGTCTTGTCCATCCCATTCTATCGTACTCTTTCTACTTTCTTCATAAAGTCTGTAACTTCATTGAAATTCTTACCTGTAGAGGTTATATGAACATATAAAACCTGCAACTTGGGGTTCAATCCCTTTACAAATTACCGGATTCTCTTGTCCTCTGTAGTCAGGGTATTATACCTGGACAATGCAAGGAACTTGCCCTCATATACAGCCACAGTGATATTACCCTGCTCTAATGCCATGAATTCATCCTTCTTGCGATACCATAAGGTATGTGGAACGTATTTTTCTAGAAACAGGGCATGAAACTTGACCCAAGTAAGTAAGGAAAAAACTGGTGAGCGACACACGACATAGGCCCTCCACCAATGCTTGGCTTCACCCTGCAACTGAAAAGTCACAAACTCAACTCCATGCTAATAAACTATCTCCAACTTGTGCAACCTCTCATAGCAATCCAAGATGAATTCATAAGCATCCTCACTCTCAGAACTATGGAGCACTGGATGCTTGAACATTAAGAACTTGGTCAGCATCTCGTGTTCAATGTTAGTTATCGCCGAACCCATTAACGGACAGAAGAGTGAAGAAGATTAGATACCAATTTGGATTACCAGATATCAATTAGAATCAAGTTATAGCACGAAAAGAGAGAAGATAGAGAAATTTTCCTAAAGTCCTGTAGCCCCTCGAAGAAAAAGTACAGACGTCTCCGTACCATTTCGCAAGGCTCTACTAGACTCATTTTGGTATAATAAGATCAATAAACCTAGGGCTATGATACCAACTTTTTCACGATCCTGACCAGCAGTAATTGACACTCACATTAACCCTATGTGGGAGAACCACTATTACAGTCCAACTAAAAGTAATCGCTAGAAATAAAAAGGGCAGCCCGGTGCACTAAAGCTCCTGCTATGCGCAGGGTCCGAGGAAGGGTCTAACCACAAGGATATATTATAGGCAGCCTTACTTTGCATTTCTGCTAGAGGCTGTTTTCAAGGCTTGAACCCGTGACCTCCTGGTCACATGGAAACAACTTTACCAGTTACTTCAAGGCTCCTCTTCAAAAATAATTGCTAGAGATAAGCAATTTAAATATGTGGAAGCATTTTTTGATAAGAAATAATATTGAGCTCCCATAAACTCAGATTAATCTAGTTATCAACCTAATCATTGCGGAATTTAACTTCTATGAACTGAAAGACAATGTACCAAAACTCCAAACAAAACAACAAGTCTAGGAAAGGGGATAGAACCCCAAAAGTCATAAAAAAAATAACAAAGTCTGAGTCTTGAAAGAAGGACTAGAATAAGGAGAGCCCATGGCAACCCGAAGGAATGAGCTTACCCTTGAACTCTGGCAGCTAATGGTCCTCTATTCTAGGTCTCTCAGCAGTTGTCTAAATATGTTCTTTACTCAACAAAGATAGAGAAAGTATAGCATTAGTACACGAAGTCAACAGTGTAATAGTAGGATCACGCGGCTAGCTAGTAAGCAAGACATGAACAAGTAAATACAACATATAAGCACATAAATATGGAATAGAATTAACCATTAGCAGCTCATAATCAGTATCCAACATGATCATAATTCATTAGTCTTAATTATCATGCAATTTCATATAAGGGTCCTCTCATGGGACCCACAAACACTTATTATGTATTGGAATGTGACACTCGATCTAAGATTTATGTTGGAATATGACACCCGATCTAGATGCGTGTCAGAACGTGACACCTGATCCAATTATGTGTTGGAAGATGACACGCGATCCAAATGTGTATCGTAACATGACACCCGATTCAATTGTGTATCAAAACGTGACACCAAATCCAAGCATACAATTCAGCTACAATCACAATGAATAGTCAAATTATCATATCTATCAAGAACGGGTTTATCACAAGTCATGGTCGGTAAGTAGTCATTTTGTATAACTCATTTCATTCTTCCGTATTCATATACACTTAGCATACATCAGAGTAATTTAACAGGTACATGAATCACCTATGGGAAAACAAACCATCACCTACCTCGAAATCAAGCTTTGGCAACTCTAAAGTGCAAGAGCTTTCCCTTTTCGGGTTCGTTCTGCTTATTCTTGGTCTAAAGATAGTAAATACATACAAAGGATCAATACACTGGTCTAATTTACATGGATTAAAACATAATTCCCCCGCTTAGAGCAACCCATGATCTTAGCCCCTACCTAGGGCTATATATTTCCTACCATTAGCTTTAGGTCAAAACCCTTCCCCCAATGATTACAAACCATAATTCTGGGTTCTAGAAATCGAATTACGTAGAAGGGAGTAATAATCTTACCTTTGGCTTGAGAAACTGTGAAAAATGATCAAAAGAGCCCTGGATCGCCTCCTAACTTCTTAAGAACAATTTTGCAGAAGGAATATCGTTTTTAGGTTTTTTCCCTGACTTAATTCATGCCTGTCCCGCCACAGTGGGACCATCACACTCTGGCGTCCTCACCCAGTGGGATAGGCCGAGATAGAGAGCTCGTAAAGAGTCTGAAAGTCTCCCCTTTTTCAACACACCCTTGTCTTAAGACCTTTTAAAATATACCTCACGCCAAGTTCAATTCCGGGAGTTTTACTCACTGCAAATGCGATTCCGTAAAGACGTTCAAGCTCCATATCATCTTGGCTATCAACTAAATCAATCAGACTATAGGTTCAATCTCCTATCCATTTTTGGATCACCCTAGACCTCACCTGACTCAGAATTCGTCCAAGTCTGTCCTAGGCTCACTCAAATCACTACTTGAAGTTTTCTGGCCAGATTTCTTTCCTATTGACTTATCCATAACGACGAAAACAGGTAGTTATAGTTATCCAATATTTCGTCCATTACTTGGCTTATAGTCCAAACATCAATTCACTCAAACTAACTAATACAATTTGATATTGTCATTAGTAATTTGGATAAGAATCATTCAATTTGATGTGCCTGTTTCTTAATTAATTAAATAGCTAAGCTTTCTCTTTTCTTATGAAGTGCATAATAATATCTAGAAGAAGACGCCTGAGGTACCTCCAAATAATAATCAATCAGTAGAAATCAAACCCTAAATTCAACATCAATATTAAAACCTTTTTGTCACACACAACAAAGGCCAAAAGCCATGACATAACAGGATCACATGATCTAGCTGTTCACAATATTGAAAATTTTACAAACAATTAAAACAATAATTTTACAAACATTATTAATTCATTCATTTCATCCCCAAGCCAATGGAAGCAAGTAACTTGAACTGGAATAGGTCAGCTTAGGCCGTGACATCTGCAAAAATGAATTAAAAGAAAAATATATCATTGCGATAGAGATATATGATTATTACAAATGTGTTAGTGGTGCATTAAGCCCTCGCGGGTCTGGTTGGACCACAATGGTCTGTTATACGCAATCTTATCCTGCATTATTTTTGCAAAAGGTTGTTTCCGTTGTTCATACTCGTGACCTTCTAATCACATGACAATAACTTTACCAATTACGTCATAGCTTTCCCGTGTTAGAAAAAAATAAAGATGTTCCTTGAACAATCATACATTTTTTTTACTTTTGAGATCTCTCCCTTTTGTACTACTGTTATATTTAACTTTTCCTCTTTGATAGAGATAATACATATTCTTACTAAAAGACTACTGACAAAAACTTAAAGAATAATCCGCTGCAGTCCGAATTGAAAGATTGGAAACTTCAGAAACAAAGAAGTACTAGTATTATATGATATAACTTAATTTTTTAGAAAATTAGTTTTCTGTAACGTTTTTTTTAGAAAAAAATTTCAGTTATTAAAGATTGAAAGGAAATTGAATAGAGTTCAAACGTTAAGGAAATGAATCTTGACCCAACTCAATCCTAAAAGTTAGCTCATGAGAAAAAGATTATCAAAGACCATATAAGGAGACCAAGGACCCTTAATCCATCGATGTGGGACTCCAACACTCACGCACGTCTAGCTAGGACTGGACATCTCTTGAATGTGGATAATTTAAGATGGGGGCCCAACATTGAAAATAATGAATTGAATGGGCTTGACTCTGATACTGAATTAAATCTTGAATCTAACTCAATTCCAAAAAGTTAGTTCATGAAGGTATGGTTGTTCAAGATCATATAAGGGGACCAAAGACCTCTTATTCCACTGATGTAGGACTCCAACATCCACACATCACCCAGGAGTGAACATCTTAAGCGTAGACAGTATGAGACGGGTGTCCCAACATCAAAATCAATGAATTGGGATGAGTCTAATTCTGATACCATATAAGAAAATGGATCTTGGGGCCTAGTTTAACCTCAAAAAATAACTAATGAGAAAAGAATTGTCCAAAATCATATAAGGAGATGAGAGACCCCTTTATCCTCGATAATAGCTCACTTTCCAGCTGGAGTGCATTCATCGATTTTAAATCTGATACCAATAAACATTGCAAAAATCTACATTACTAATAACAACCAAACGACACATAAGTACTTATTTGGTACTCCACTAAAAAGCATTTTTTGCAAAGATATTTTGATCTTACCAAACACACTTACATATTATATTCGACAACCTATAGTTGGAGACCCACTTTATAATCAACATGGTCTGTAATGAGATGATTGAAATTTCTTCATTTTTATTTAGAGGTTTAGGATTTACATTTTGGGTATAAAAATAATCTTGTTAGAAGAGTTGTTCTCAAAATGAGTCCTACAATACGCGATCCAGATATAATCTAACTCAATTACGAATATCAAACAGTAGGTGAAAATAAATAAAAATATTTTATATGTTATTTGTCAAATTTGAATTTTTATGTAACTCACAATCTAAAAGAAATTTTTTTTTGTCTAAGCTTTATAAGGAGTTCAAGATTCCATTTATCATCCCCTGACGCCCTGAATTCAAAAAAATTTTATCTAGGGTTCCACTGTTTGATCCAATGCATGCATATTCATGGACCGAAATTCTTTCCACCTCCCCCAACTGTCCTATTTCCTGGGCCCCACATCAGGTGTGGCTTTAATATCATATCATATTCAATATTGGGCCTCACTCTATCTGGTGGGTGTAGGGTCATCCAGTAGGGAATTAATCCCTCTGAAGTATCACATATTTCTAACCCTAGGTCTATTATTACATAAAAAAGGGAAACACGTACGATTGATAAAAAGATTCCAAGAAACAGATAGAAGAAAACAAGAAAGGAGAATTTACAGCGAAAAATGTGTTACTTTATGTACCATCAGTTTGACCATGTCGTCCTACTTGGAAGTTGGGCAGCAAAATAATGATGGAATTATCTAATGAATATATTCTTATTAGTAAATATTTAGTTCATTGGGTTAAACATAAGATATACAAGTCTAATATAAAACATATACTTGATTTAAATTGGAATTAACTTTTTATTTTCAATTTTAACATTGCCTTTTTAAAATACTCTGAGAGAAAAGCTTTGGGAAAGGACATATTTGAATTCCGGATTCCAAAATTATACCAAACATGAGATAATATAACCCCACCATTTATCCTAAAACTATTCATTATTCCAAACCAAACAATTCCTAAAAAATATGTATGCAAACAATAACAATAACAACATATTTAATATAATTTTACAAGTGGATCTAGAGTGGATAGAGTATACACAGATTTTATTTTTACCTAGTAAAGGTAATAGATTATTTTTAAAAGACACTCGACTCAAATAACGTACAACAATAGCAATATATTTAGTGTAATTTCAAAAGTGAGCTCTGAAGTAGATAGAGTATAGCAAACCTTAATTCTACCTCGTAAAGGTACATAGACTATTTTCTAAAGCTCCTCGACTCAAATAACATATAACAATAACAACATATTTAGTATAGTTTCATAAATGGGGTATGAAGTAGATAGAATACACGCAAATCTTATTTCTACCTCATAAAGGTACATAGACTATTTTCAAAAGACTCTCGACTCAAATAACATAAGTCAACGTGATTTAAAAAAAAAAAGAGAATCAAAGAGGACATGACATGTAATAAGGAAAAGAAATGTTTATAGTTGAAAAATATACATACCTTGATCAGTTAAGAGAAGGGAAACAGATGATTCAACCCTAACGTGTTTAACGCATGAAAGACCAAGCATGCTAGCTGCTTTCACTTGACTGTTGTTTTTGGCCAATTTGGTTTCAATATCTGGATGAACCTTCCTTTTCAACACTTTCGTCATCAACTACAAAACATTAATTTCTCACAATTGATTAATTTGACCAGCCACAAGCTTGTTTCACGCATAACGAAGTCAGAATTTTTAATTTATGAGTATTGAATTACAATTTATATTTTTTACTAGGTTCTTACAGTATATCAAATGAAAATTTTAACACAAATATAATATTTTAACTAAAATTACTGACATTGTGACTCCGCCCCTGCATTTCATGCACGCAAAAGAAAAAAAAAATATTCCCTCCATTTTAAAAAGAATGATATAGTTTGATTTGACACTGAGTTTGAAAAAATAAAGAATATTTTTCAATCTTGAAGTCCTAAATTAAAGTTATGTCAATATACAAAAATGTCATTTAATCTTGTGGCTTTGAACATGTCTCGTGGAAAGTTGAAATTAAAGTTTTACCAAAAAAGAAAAAAGGATCATTCTTTTTAAAACAGATAAAAGAAAAATAGGTCATTCTGTTTTAAATAGGGGGAGTATTTAACTATTACATATTTATTATGTAAAAAAGTTTTCATCACTTTTAAATTATGAATTTCACTTCAAGTCACAATATGTAATCACCTTTATGAATTTTTTAAACTCATATACAATGAAAGTGTCGATAATTGTCACACAATATGTCACATATGTGTAGTTTAATTTATCATAACAGATAAACACCCTTCTTCTAGGTTGTTTTGCTTATATTATCTTTTATTTGATACGATAAAGTAAAAAAAAATTATAATGTCAATGTATATAAGTTAATCAAACTAATAATTATGCGATACTGTAAAAAAATTCTTTTACATTGTCGATATAAGAAAGTTAAAAAAAAAACACTATTTGACTCACTTTCTGTAGCTTTTGTATGGGGCGCGGCTCGTCCTTGACACGTGGAATGAGCTTTTTGGCGAAAGAAAGTCCATTTTTCACTTGTGGGGACGAATTAGACTTTTTAGTGAAAATTTCTGATTCAGTACTTTTGCGTGTAGAATGATCTGCCTTATGGTGATGATAATCAGAATCAGCAGAGAACAAATCTGCCAGAGTGATCCTTTCTTTTTTCATCATCTTAGTATTGCTCTGATGAGGAGATGAGTTGTTGTTTGACTCAATAATGTCCTCATTATAAATCACTTCATCTCCAATATTTGCATATATTAAAGGGTACAATTCTTCATTAATTCCTTCATCATTAAATGGAATTTCACATTCTTGAATTTCATTTTCCACTGAGTAGTATTCTTCCTCTTCTTCCTCTTCTTCTAGGGATTCAATGTCTATAACACTTTGTTGATCTTGCACATTTTTCATGAGTGGATCAAATCCAAATGTGCCAATTGTAAGCATTCCTCCATTCCAAATGTCTAACATATGTGCAAATGAGGCATCTTGTAGAAGAATTTGTGTGTCATGATGTCCAATAATTTCATTGCTCACTTTTAGCTCAATATCTTTCTTCCCATCTGCCAAACATAAAACACTAGAATCAGCAACGGATAAATTCTGTAACTGAACAACATATATCGCTAATGATAAGTTATCAAACAAAAAAAAATTATTAACTACAAGCATTTTAGCATCACCTTTCTGATGAAATTTGCGATGCACCCAATTGAAGATCTACGTGCCAAAAACAATAAAAGAAGAAAAAAGTGAAACATATAGAAGTTAAGTACTCCAATAGAACAATGGAAAAGAGAAGAAAAAGAAGAAGAAAGAACACACTATAATTGAATTTTGAAATTTGTACCTTCATTGGTTTTTTTTTTTTTGCTCTATTGTGATTTGTTCAATTGAGTAGTGGGAAATGTGAGTTGACTGGAGTTGGAAAATGTATGTTACACAGTGAATAACTAATGTCATTTGGTCAAGAAGATATGTGGTCATATTTTGGTAGATGGTATGAGATGTTGACACGTGTTATAGGGAAGAGAGTACATGGGGTCCCTATAAGTATAGGCAATGTTTGGATTTTGCATGGCATGGCATGTTTCATCAAAATACTACGTTACGTTTTATCTCTATGGCTTCATCGATGATGCCTAAGTGTCTCAAAATGACACTATTGCCCCTCTACCTTTAACGAGATATTTAAGAAAAAAACTTAATTATATATATTGACACTGTAAAATAAATTTATACTTCTAATTTGCAATAGGAAAAATAATATTTATAACTCAAAAAAGGAAATTATTTACAAGTGGCTACCCTTTTACTTTTATACCCTCTGTTTTTAACTATCTCACGCGTTTGATATCATGAGAGTATATATATACTCTGATGGTTCAAGAACGAAGAGACAGTGATTCAGCGAACTGTTTGATACCATCAAAGTATATATATATATATATACTTTGATGGTATCAAAGAGGAATAAGAGAAGGGGCACTGACGTAAATACACATTTGATACCATGAGAGTATATATATATACTCTGATGGTATCAAGAAGAAAGAGACAGCGTTTCAGCGAAACTGTTTGATACCATCAAAGTATATATATATTATAATGGTATCAAGAAGAAATTTTTTGATACCATGAGAGTATATATATATACTCTGATGGTATCAAAGAGGAACAAGGGACAGGGCACTAGCGTAAATACTTTGGGCCTAAGGTCCAAATCGGGTAAAATAGATTAGGATAGGTCTAATTTGAATAAATACTTTGTCTAATAGGTCTAGTTTGAGGGGTCTTCATACCAACTAAAACTAGCTTTACCCGCTTAGTTGTAACGGTTTGTAACTATATTGCCAGTATATAATCAGTGTATTTGATCCAAATGATAAGCAACAACAGCTACTTCGAGATAGTATACTAATTCAAGTTTTGAGATTACCGCATATTTGTTTCATAATAATTGTCAATTGAGCTATTCAACATGATTGACAAATCCAACATTAATAGCACGTCTAATTTCATGGAAAAAAAGAACTTTGTCACCAAATAGATTTATTCATCACTAATGGAGATCAGATTGATACGAATATAGGCTGATATTAATCTAGTATATAATAGGAAATACTAATACAATAGAAAAAGAAATGTCTATTCTGTATACCTTGTCAGGTTCGATTGGTATATGTTATCATCAATCAGATTAGATAGGTATTCTTTCAAAATAGTTTATTAATAGAAGAAAAACTTACATAAATATACTATATTAAGAAAATATTTATCATTTATAATAATAATAAAAAAATCACTGAACATTTATAATACAGTTTTAATACATATTGTAGAGAACTATTTATAAAACATATATAATACAAGTTTTATAGATGGATAATACATTTATCACATAATTTAATAGACTTATAATACAATATGTTAGTTTCTTACTACATAAACATAATATATATTTTAAAACACTTATAATATATTTATATTACATGCATAATTCACTTTTAATAAAAGTATAAATTTATCATAGTATTGCTATGTATTGCTATAAATGGTAATAAATAAAAAATATCGCTAAAATCAGTAATTAATTTTTAAAAAATACTTAATCAAGTAATTTTTCGTTAAAAGAATCTCAATGGCCCATCAATGTATGAAAACAAGGATCTTTAATTTTAAAAAACGAATTCATATTCAAAAAGTGCATAACCGCATGAATAAGTTCATACTAATTGTTCCTTAATTTGTGATCCAAATTTGAGATTTTTTTTTTGGGAGAGGGGGGAGGGGGTATAGGGAAGGATTTGGAATAGAATAATATTGATTCGTTGAATAAAAATGATCACAATAATTTATGTACAAAGAACGAGCAAATCCGAATGTATTTTTAATTTGTTTGCTATATATAAAACTAATAAATAAGTACTTCTGAATTGATTTCATCTTTTAAGAATTTTCAATTTTTTTTTGTTGATTAATGTATATATACAGATTATATATTGATTATGAATTACATATATAGATGCTAAAATTTACAAATAATGATGATGATGATGCTTAAGGTTTTTCTTTTGGAATTAATGGTATGAATGTTCACTCAATTAATAGTAATTAATTAATTAATTAACATATCTTTGTTTTGTCTTCTAAAAGTCATCTAATTTTGTATACTAAGTCTCCATATCAATATTTTATATTATCAGTACTCATTTGTTTGATTGTTATTTTTCATGAATTCTTGTTTTTTTGAGGGTCCAAGGTTATTTTGGCTTTTAGCTTGTGATATTCATATTATCGGTTGGTTAATTAGTTAATTTTTATCTGTATTAAATATGAGTGGATCACATATTTTATCTATTTTTTTAATTAATTCATTTTCAATACGCTACTCCAATCTAACCATTTTTCACTCTTAATGGTCACCTTATCCTTCACCTATGTCATTAAAAGGCCTATGCTTAATGGTTTTCTATAATTACATTTAATATTTAAAAAAATTAACGTACATTTTTTTTCACATTAATGTATAGAGACATTGAAACTAGCTCGGATTAAAAAGCAACATGAATTATACTATTCAAAGTGAACTTAGAATGATGATGGGGATAGGACTATAGGTATATATCACGATCAAAAGTTGGTCATAAACTTTGTATATCATGATCAAAAGTTGGTCATAAACTTTAAACCTTGAAAGCACATGCAAAATGCATAGAAGAGAAGACATGTATCCCACAAATGCATCTATTCCATGTGCCTTTTGCCTTAATAAGTTATTTTCACCTCATAAAGCCAACCATCAAATGATTTGATGTACCTTCATATATATAGTGGGCATTAATGCCTAATCTTGTAAAGCACATATATGCACTTTGTTAGGTTGCTCTTAGCAAAGGTTCACTAAACTATAATTTTGATGATTACAAAGTTTGGGAATTAAATTTTATATTTTCAAAGGGTTCAATTAATTGTTAAGATCGTAGGAGTCGTTTGGTATACTAGACTAACAATAATTCTAGGATAAAAATTTAATATTGGCTTATTCTTTATTTGATTACAAATTCAAGGATAAGTTATATCATAATTAGTAATTTGTATCGAGATATGCTATTCTAGAGGGTGGAATAGTAGTACCGATTTTAATTATCTCGAAATAAAATAACGAAAATGACAAAATTACCCCAGAGGTCTTTCAAACCTTTTTTCTACTAAATAAGATGGAGGATATTTTTTTTATAAACAAATAACTTCTTCTTAGAAATAATGCAATGCATGACAAATCAAACATTTAATAAGAAATAACACCAACATTGCTAATCGCAATATAACTAGTCTCAACATAATTGCCTTCTAAACAAAGGACCCCTTAAATTATATTGAAGGGATAGCTTTTGGTTACATTTGTGCTAAAATATTGTATGCATATCTTCGACAATTCAACAATTATATTGCCAATACAAAAAATGAAATCTACAAACAAGCTACAATTACAAATTTCTTTCACCAATCTTTAAAGAATTAGTGAAGTGTTTATTGCTAAATAAATTGACTTAAATGGGAAAATGGTAAGGGGGTGACATATAGGCCAGGTATTTCGGCCAAGAATAATCCGTAAGACTTTAAGAATATTGGATCAGATGCAACCATTAGAGTATATTAAAGTACCCCTATTATTAGATAAGCCTAATTAGTACATAATATATAATAATTAGATTTAAACAAATACAAACATTGGAGTATATTGAATACACCCTACTTAGTCTAATGAATAAAGTGGCATTATGCATATGTTTAATTTGTAGGGGGTTCTAATTCGAGTTAGTGAAGCATTGTACGTAAAAGAAGTGAACTGAGCTTTGAAAGAATTAACTCATTAATAATAATAGCGTAATCTATAGATAGAAAAGGTCCCATGATGACAAACTATTACGTTATTGAAAGAATTTAAATTCTTTAGTACAATGATTATACAAGTCATTTATGCTAGAAGATATATAGATAGTCAAAATTATGCTAGTCCCACCTCTCTTTTGAGATAATATATACACATTTGTGGAACTACAGCCACATTTTAAGTATACAATGAAGCTATGTAGGGAGGAAGACAGTGTTGCAAGCAATTTGACAGCTAGTGGCACGTCTTGTTGTATCCAGAGTTAAAGTTAAAGGGGAGAACACTCCCCACCTCCCACTCTAGGCCTTTTTATGACTAATCCCGTTTGATCATAAAAATTATTTTTTCAGTTTCATTTTATTGATTTCATATACTAAGAATTAGATTTTTCTTTTTACTTGATCATGATTGTAGCAAATAAAGATAAATATATCATTTCTTTCAGTACTACTCTAATCATTAAATAACTACATAAAATAATACCAAGATCATCAATTTCATAAAATGGACACCTCCCCAAAAGGCTACAAATTAAACTGTGATGGCTCTGCCCATGGAAACAATAACCATAGAGGAACGAGGGTTATAATCAGAAACAACAATGGAGACTGGGTAGTAGGATACATGGGCAACTTACACGTGACAAACAATGAGAAAGCTGAACTACTAGCCCTCCTTCAGGGTCTCAAACTGGCTTTAGAAAGGGAGCCCATACCTCTGGAAATCAACAAGGATTGGAAGGCTATTATTAGCTACATTAATAACACTTATCTACCTTACGAAAACATCTTATGTGATTGCAGGGAGCTACTCAGGCGACTCGCGAAATCCCCCCCCCCCCCCGCCCCCCCAAATACGCCACAACTTTAAGAAAACAAATCAAGTGGCGGATGCTTTAGCAAGGGAGGGCACAAATCTACATCAGGCTAACTCTTTTTTTTTATGGAAGTTCCTCATGTGTTTGTTTCGGAGAAATTAGCAGGAGACAAAGAAGGAACTCTTTTTGTTTGGCATACTAGGGCATCTCCAAGTGCAAATAGTTGTAAAAGTACTAATTTTTTGTGTATCCCCTACCCTAACTCCCGTAGTGACAGGCGCTTTCAGCTCCGCCACTTCCATGTAAAGATGCATATTTATTATTAATATATTATTCCTGTTATAACCAAAAAAAAATAACTACATAAAATATTAGTATTCAAATTTTGATTTTCAAAGCATAATTAATAAGGTTAATTTAATAAAATAAACCTCGAAAAAATATTTTCTTAAGGAAAGTGTCAAGTCAATATGGACTAAGTAAAATAAACGGAGGGAGTATTCACTTTTTCCCGAAATAATTTTTCACTTTATTTGAAAATCAGTTTTGACCTGAAATTTCAAATTCAACATGAAATTGTATTTCAAATTCTCAAAACAACTTATAATTTACTTTCCAACTTACTTTTCACTTTTGAAATTGTATTTAAATACATTCAAACATGAATTCCATCCTAAATATTCTTTACAAGAAAATACCAAAAATAAATCCATCGTCAGCTTCGACTCCATAAATTTTAAATAAAGTGTGCCTACTAAGTTTGCTTTGGATTCTCTCAAAAGTTTATCTATCATGTTTCTATGATCAGGTGGGCAAGTTTTGCATTTGGTGCATTTATTCCTCTAGTGGTGGGTCTATTCTTTCTTTTGGTCCCTTTCACTTACTCCTATCTTTCATTATCATTTCTAGCTACGAATGCAATAAGAAGAATCCCAATGCACAATACAAAACAAGTACCTCTCTGATTCTCTTGATACGTTGCATCCTGATAATAATGTAGATTATTGGAGGATTAACATTTTAGTAGTCAATGGTATAAGATCAGAATTTTTCGTTAACAATATCGACCTAATTGAGTAGAATAAAAATTACTTTCGGAATCCGATGACCTACTTCCACATAAAGGTAGTCAATAATGCCTAGCTACGCTAGCTAGCAAATGGGTCATCTCCCTTTTCCCAACAGGCAAGGCACGTTTGTTAAATCATCGTTTGACATATTATTTGCAAGAAAGGATGTAACACTACTTAAAAATTAGATTTATCGACGGACAAATTTTATGTCTAAATAGCAAAATTTATTGCTAATTTTACTTAGAGATGAATTAACGATAATTTTTTGTTATTTACTAGCAACATAACGACGAATCAGATAGGAAATTCATAGCTAATTCCAGTGTTTTTTTTTAAGTAGCGCAAGAGACATGTCTTAAATTTGTTGAAAGGTTGTCTTCAGCCAAAAGGCTTGGGTCAAATTTCTACCTAACATTTGCGTAGATAGTGGCTTTGATCACCCAATCATTTCTATAAAGTTGATTGTTCCATTTGGATTGGTTATGAATGCACGACACAAAAAGTAGAGGTCGACTAGACTAGAGCCATATCTTTTTCGTGATCTAGCTTGTTTCTGTCCATGCTATAAAATTTATTGTTAATTTAACTATTCACCTACTGTGTGTTGAAGAATTGGATTCTTAATTTAGACAATGAACAAGAAGTAAGATTGCAAAAAATATAAGATTACTTGAAATTTTACCGTAGAAAATAGCTTGTTCAAGAGAGTGAAAAATCATGAACGATTAAATTTGTCACAAACATTCTACTACTCGAGCGGTTTTCAGGTTACACTTTTATAATGAAACTCTAGTATCTTTCACCTCTACAATCAAATCAATTATATGTTAGATTAGGATTAGTCAGAGCAATAGCGCAGCAAAAATAGCAGATAGACATACATCCAGCCATTGTTACGAATATTAGAAGCTGTCGGCATTGGTTTTCCAATCCGTTAAGTCTTCTAAGCACTCAACCTCCCTCAAGATAGTGAGTTTAGAAGGAGAATTGTGCTTAGGGACCTTTTGTTGGGAAAGGCAAGCACACACAAAGGTGAAGAAACCTTTACCACCTAACGATTTCAAGAACCAGGTTCTTGAACCAGTAACAGGAATGTAAACAGTAAAGACAAGACACAAAATTTATTGTGAAAAACTTCCTTGCTCAAGGGAAGAAAAAACCACAAAGTACACCTCGTAGGATTTTCACCAAACTTCACTAACTTTCAAAGAGCGGTTTTAGATTAAAACTCTATAATCAAGGAACTAACTCAAGTACCTAACCTCTAACGATTAACTATAATCGCAACTCAAACTCACCAAGAAGTCAGACCCACTTTTTGTTACAAACCTCACTATCTACCTTAGAAAAATTACAACTCAATAATATTTCTAAGAAGAACTCAAACACAAGAATTAACCTTCGAAAGAAAAACCTAACTCTAGTTCTTCTTCCTTCAATGTTTTGCTCTTGGAACGATGCCTTGCTTTTTGATTGAGAGATTCGATTTCAGATTTGCAAAGCTGCTCAAATTCTTTGTATGCCTGTCTCCTTTTATAGCATCAATTTTTGAAGACCTAGTTGAGTCCTTCAAGGAAAGTACAACTTTAATTTTATTGCTTTTTCTTATAGGAGTCCTATTGTGCTCTTTCCTTATTTCTGCATTTTTGACTCGTATACGGATTTGTCCAGTTTTCAACGTCTGCCTACTGCACCACCAACAAGTGAACCTGGTTCTCAGGGACCTCAACTCATTTCAGAAAACCAGTCTAGATTTGTAAAAGGAAAGAGCATTTCTGAGAACATAATGTTGGCCCAAAAATCATCCACAGCATTAAAAAGCCCAACCTTAGAGATAATGTGGTTATAAAGTTGGACATGGCTAAGGCCTATGATAAAGTATTATGGTCTTTCATCTATTTAGTTATGAGAAGGATAGGGTTTGGAGAGATATTTATTGATATGGTGTGGAGAATTATGTCCAACAACTGGTATTCAATAATCATCAATGGTACTAGGCATGGTTTCTTTCATTCCACAAGAGGCCTCAAGAAAGGTGATCCTCTCTCACCTGGCCTATTCATTTTGGGTGCTGAAGTGTTGTTTAGAATGCTCAATAATCTTCATCAGCAATACCTGTATTCTAGTTTCCAGATAGAGAAAAGGGGCCCTCAGATTAATCATCTGAGCTTTGCAGATGATATTATTATATTCACATCTACCTCTAAGTTCTCTCTGAAGCTTATCATGAAGACTCTTCAGGCTTATGAAGATACCTCTGGTCAGCTTATTAATAAGGATAAGATCCAATTCTTAATCCATATTAATACTCCTATTGACATCATAGAAAGAGTCAGGACCTACACTAGTTTCAATTCTACTATAGGTCCTATTACCTACCTGGGGTGTCCTTTGTATATTGGAGGACAAAGGATTATTTACTTCACTAATATGGTGGTAAAAGTCACAGCCAAGATCAAGGGTTGGCAAACAAGGATGCTGAGTTATGGAGGCAGAGCTACACTTGTCAAACCTGTTCTACAGTCTCTACCTATTCATTTATTGTCTGCTATTACTCCTACAAACACTACTCTAAAGTAGATAAAATGCCTTATTGCTGACTTCTTCTAGGGTTGGGGTAAGGAGAAAAGGAAATATCACTGGGCCTCATGGGAAACACTTAGCTGTCCTTATGAAAAGGGTGGTATTGGTGTTAAAAATCTAGAGGATGTGTGTCTAGCTTTTCAATACAAGCAGTGGTGGATCTTTAGGACTAAGAGAACATTATAGGGGGACTTTCTCAAAGCCAAATACTGTCAAAGAGCCCATCCTATCATTAAGAAGTGGCATACTGGATAGTCTTTAATATGAAAGCATATGATGAAGAATAAAGGGGGACATTAAGCCACATATTCAATGGTCAATTAACTCTAGTGATTACAACCTTTGGTGGGATGATTGACTAGGGATTGGTCCCTTAGCTACTCACAATGATTACCTTCCTAGATAGAACAACTCTACTGTATCTAAATTTCTGGTGAATGGAACTTGGAATGAAGAGAAGGTGAAACAACATGCTCCTTATCAGTTGGTCCATAGAATTCTGAATACTACAATCAATTACCAACAAACTTTGCCTGATGGAGCTTATTGGAAACTCAATTCTCATGGAAACTTCATCTGCAAGTCAGCTTGGGCAAGTTAGGAAGAAGAAGACCAAAACTATGACAGACTCCCTTATATGTCATGCCAATATTCCTTTCAAGGTCTCTTTTTTTTCTATAGAGAGCTATCAGGCATAAACTTCCTACCAATGATAAGATCTCTTTATTTGGGATTGAACCAGTTGCATGTTCTTGTTGCTACAGACCTGGCCTAGATAATGTGGATCATATTTTTGCCTCTGGAAACTTTGTCAAGCATATTTGGAACCACTTCTCTAGATGGCTAGGAATTCTACAAGTTGACATCTCCTTGAGGAACATTTTGATGACCTGGTGGAATTTTAAACCGGATAATGCATCTCATCAGCTCATTCTGCAGGCTACTCCTATATTTATATGTTGGAATGTCTGGAAAAATAGATGTTCTAGCAAATATGGTGGGAAACAATCTAGTGTCGCTAGAGTGAAGTTATCCACTATTAGAAACTTATATATGTTGATTACTATTGTGTATCCTTATATTTCTTGGCTTGGTAATTAGAAAGATCTGCTTATTATGCTAGAACAATGCAAATATGAGATGAGGGTAATCAAAGTATCCTGGATCAAAACTCCTCCAACCTTTGTCAAGCTCAACACAGATAGAAGTGCACTTGATAATCCGGGGAAGATAGGGGCAGGGGGAATTCTGAGGAACCATAATGGTATGTTGATCTATGCATTTGCCACTCTTTTAGGATTTGCTTCTGACAACCAAGCTGAAGTGCAGGCAGCAGCTTTTGGTATCACTTGGTGTCTACAACATGGTTATAGCAAAGCTTTTGGTATCACTTGGTGTCTAAAACATGGTTGTAGCAGGGTGATCCTTGAAGTGGACTCTGAGTTGCTGATCAAGTGGCTCAAATAGGAGATCAAGCCCCCATGGAGAATTCATAGCTACACCACTGAACTATAGGATTTAGTGAAGCTGCTGGAAGTTTTTCACTGCAAGCATGTCTTTAGGGAAGCAAATTTTACTGTAGACACACTATCTAAGTCCAGCGACATGATTAATCACACACAACACTTCTACAGTCTTTATCAACTACCTTATAAAACAAAAGGCTACTTCAAATTGGATAAGCTAGGAATGGCAAGCTTTAGAAGAAGGAAGCTAAAAAAGATCAAACACCCTCCTTGATTTTATGTACAATGCTATTTGATGTAGAATTCTCTATGTCTGATTTTGGATGCTCTTTCCTATTCATCTTAGCTATTTCTTAAGTTAAATCTCTTTTGAATAAGTCTTAGGTTTATGATTCTCTTTTATTTATTGTAAAGGGAGAGTCTCCCTCATTTAATATTTTCCTAGATATTTGTATCAAGAGGAGTCCTCTCTTTTAGGTTCTTAGTATCTAGGTTTACGTTTTGATAGTAATGGGGATGAGTCGATCAACCTTAGTAGGTTAGTCGACTTATGAACCACCTAGGATCGGAGGTAAGGTTTATGTCTCCCTCCTTTGTACTTTTGTGTTTTATTTATGTTAAGGCTTAGGGGTGTGTGGCTCAACCCCTGACCACCACAGGGAATGAGATCGTTGGGTTAGGTCTGTTATATAAAAAAATTGGTTCTCATAACCTAATTCTCATTTTTTCATAATCAAAACCTGCTTGAATGTTGTTAACAAATTCCCCCTTTTTGATGATGACAAACCTTTATACTTTCTGCACCTACACATATGCTTAATACAAAAACTAACTTCCCCCTTTTGATATCTCAAAAAGAAGAGTAAGTGAATAAGGTATAGAGTAATATGATTATGCTGATTCAGAGCCATAAATGGCAACACTATCACCTATTTGAGGAATCATAGAGTACTCACAATCTGAGGATATTAGCCATCCAAACAATAACAAAACAAAGAAAACACAAAGCAACAAATCCAAACAGAAAAGCAAGATAGCACATCATTTAAGCCTAGAAGGGCACCAGCATAGTCTGTACAGAGAAAAACAACAAAAATAAAGTTTCAAAACCCAATTGAGAGAGACACATAAAAGATTATGGAGGATGAGTGGATGAAGATGAGGAAGTAGCAAGAAGAAGAAGTAGCTTGTTCATGCAAACATTGCTTTCTTGTTGTTGCCTACTCATTTGATCCTTTAGTACGACCACTTCCCTTTGTACACCTACAAGATCAACCCTGAGAGTATCTACTTCAGTTTATAGAGCATTATTCTGGTCTTGAGAAGCATTGAGAGAGACCATTAACCGAGCAATTGGACCAACTACCCTTGGACCGGGTGCAGGAGAAGTATTAGTAATAGGTAGGCAATCACATTCAACAAGAGTGGTTCTATCAATCATATCCTTTTTTAAAAAATTATGGCCCATCGTCCTTTACCTAGAGGCACATTGAAGGCCTGAAATACTAGGGTGAGCAGGCTTGCATAGGCCAACTGGTGAGGACCAGGTTTAGGATCAACTATCTTGGCCATATAATGAATCATGAGTGTCGGCAAGTTGATGTGTTCTTCCTGATCAAGTCAACAATAATCTCAGCCCCATGAACTCTAGAACTAACCATACTATCCTCCAAGAATACCAGATTTGTATAGAACTCAACTACTTCAAGGGACACATTGGGGGTTTTGGATGAAGGGTTAGGGTTTTCAGCGAGTCGAGGTGATGATGAAGGAGTGAAGGGTTCGATGAAGGCATATGGTGGAAGATGAGATTGATGAGTTTGAAGAACAGGAAAGGAAGGTGATGTGCTTATTAAAGAATTTGGTGATCTTCCCCCTGAGCAGATGCCTCTGGGGATTCCCCTTGAGATGATGTCGGTTCCTCATCATCGGAGTAATTGACAAGGGATGAAATGAGTGAAGGTATATCGAGAGGAATAGTCATTTTTGGTGATTTGATGGGAAATGATGGCATTCTGACTAGTGATTTGAGGGTGAGGTAATGGTTAAGCTCCCAAGGTTATTAATATTCAGATAGGAAATATGAACTTTTCAGCCATTTGGAATGTAGAGTACATATGAGGGGACCAGTTTCAGTTGGATATATGAACATGCATTTAAGATGTACCGCAGTAGTAAAGACCAAGAGGATGAGTGTATACCTGTTAAGGGAAGGACCTGGTTCATATGTGCTGTCAAGTTATTTCTATGCCTTGTTATAAGAAAATAAGGATAATATTATCAAACCTTAGCTGTAGTGTTCCTCTAAAGATGAGTGTATACCTGGTATAGTACAAGGGTAAGTCAGTAAGTCACATTATATCTAGAATACCAAATCACTACTTATCAATTAATCTGCCAAGAAAGAGAGAAGATAGTTAATTTGACTAGTAAATAAGACCAAGGGCCAGTTTGTTTTTTCTCAAATTTTTCTCTTCCCAATGCTTTGGTGAAGATATCATCCACCTGATCTTTAGTTTTACAAAACGTTATGATTATGAGACATTTTTCAACATTTTGTTGAAGAAAGTGATGTCGTACATTAATATCTTGGTTCGTTTGTGTTGGACTGGGTTCTTAGCCATGTTCATTGCACTAGTATTGTCACATCTTATTGGTATGCATCCTACAATGATTCCAAAGTCCAATAGTTATTGTTTTATCCATAAAAGTTGAGCACAACATGAAATTGTTCTCTTCCCAATGCTTTGGTGAAGATATCAGCTACCTGATCTTCAGTTTTACAAAATATCATGATTATGAGATATTTTTCAATATTGTCTCGAAGAAAGTGATGTCGTACATCAATATGCTCGGTTCGTTTGTGATGGAATGGGTTCTTAGCCATGTTCATCGCATTAGTATTATCACATCTTATTAGTATGCATCCTACAATGATTCCAAAGTCCAAGAGTTGTTGTTTTATCCATAAGAGTTGAGCACAACATGACACACCATCTATATACTCTGCTTCAGCGGTGGATAGTGCAATCGAGTTTTGTTTTCATGTAGCCCATGATACTAGACATGGTCCAAGAAAATGTGACATACTTGATGTGCTTTTTCTATCAACAAGATAGACTGCATAGTCTACATCAGCAAATTCAACTAGATTGAAAAAGTCTCATGTAGGATACCAGAGAACCAAGTTCTGAGTTCCTTTAAGGTATTGTAGTATTCTTTTGATAGCCTTCATGTGTGACTCTTTTAGAGATGACTGAAAACGTGCACATAATCCGACATTGAATACTATATCTGGTTTACTAGTTGTGAGGTATAGTAGGGATCCAATTATGCCTTTGTATTTTATGTCATCGACTGGGGAACCAATTTTATCCTTGTCAAGTTTATTGGTGGTGGTAATTTGTGTATTAATTACTTTACCATCATGCATGTCAAATATTTTTATTAGTTTTTTGATGTACTTTTGTTGATGAATCGATGTTTCTGATGATGACTGATGGATTTGAAGTCCAAGAAAGAAGTTAAACTCTCCCATCAAGCTCATTTCAAATTCACTACTCATAAGTTCTGCAAACTGGACACCCATACGTGCATCTGTTCCCCCAGAAATTATATCGGTAATATATACTTGCACGATTAAGACATGAGGGCTTTTTTTCTTGAGAAATAATGTATTATCAATCTTGCCTCTTGTATATCCACGTGTAAGAAGAAATGTGGATAGCCTATCATACCATGCACTGGTGCCTGCTTGAGGCCATAAATAGTTTTTTCCAATCTGTATACATGTTTAGGATATTCATGGCTTTCAAAACCTGATGGTTGACAAACATACACTTCCTCTTGCAGATATCCATTCAAGAAGGCACTTTTCACATCCATCTGATATAATTTGAATTCCATATGTGCTGCAAATGCAATCAACATTCTGATAGCTTTCATACGGGCTACTAGAGCAAATTTCTCATCATAGTCAATCCCTTCCTCTTGATTGTAGCTCTGAACCACAATCCTAGCCTTTTATTTTGTGATAGCCCCTTGATCATCGAGTTTGTTCCTGAATACCCATCTTGTTTCTATCACTGTTTGATCTTGAGGTTTAGGAACCAGGTTCCATACCTTACTTCGTTCAAACTGATTTAACTCCTCCTATATGGCAATGATGCAATCCGCATCTAGGAGTGCTTCTTTAATGTTCTTGGGTTCTATGACTGATAGATATGCTGAGAAGGCACATAAGCTCCATAGTTTGGATCTAATTTAAATTCCTGAGTCAAAAGGAGTGAGTATGTTCTATAAGGAATGAGAGGTCATATGTTTCCAGTTGTTTGTCTGACTGCCTTCTGCTGAGACTGAATGAGGAGGCCAGGTTCAGCAGAGATTCCGTCCATAGCTAGAGAAGTATCTTCTGTAAGTTCATTTGATTCATTGTTTTGGTCTGGAGTTCTGTCATTATTATTTGAAGGTTCAGTGTCTTCATAGTCAGCATCATCAACATCTCTTTGTAGAGGATCAGTCGTTCCCATCTCATCACGATTACCCTACACATCTTTCTCGACCAAGTGATTAACTTCGTCAAATATAACATGTGCACTTTCTTCGACATGATTAGTTCTTTTATTGAGAACTTTATAGGCTTTGCTTTGAGAAGAGTACCTGAGAAAGATTTCTTTATCACTTTTGGCATCAAATTTTCCTAGAGCATCCTTGCCATTGTTGTGTACATAACATACATAGCCAAAGGCCTAGGTGCGCTAAGTTTGGTTTTCTGCCTTTTAATAATTCATAGGGTGTTTTATTGAGTATAGACCTAATCATACATCTATTAATCAAGTAACATGCAGTGTTTAAAGCTTCTGCATAGTACCCCTTAGGAAAACCATTGGAAATCAACATGGTTCTTGCCATGTCTTCCAATGATCTATTTTTCTGTTTCTCTACACCATTTTTTTGGTGTTCATGATGCAGAAAAATTGTGATCTATACCATTTTCTGCACAGAACTCAAGAAACTTGGAGTTTTCGAATTCTATTTCATGATCAGATATGATGCTCATTAATTTCCATTTTAATTTTTTTTGAACCAGTTTCACAAAAATTTCAAATACATCATATGTCTCAAATTTTGAACTTAAGAATAGAGTCCATGTGAATCTAGTGTAATCATCAACTATAACAAACACATACCTTTTACCTCCACAACTTTGAACTCTCATTAGTCCACATAAGTCCATGTGTAGAAATTCCAGGGGTTTCTTTATGCTTACCATACCTTTTGGTTTGAATGATGATCTCATATGTTTTTCTTGTGCACACACTCCACATACTTAATTTTTATTGAATCGTCCTGTTGGCAGTCCTCGTACTAGTTCTTTTGAGATCAGTTTGTTTATTGTTGAAAAACTTGCATGCCCCAATCTCTTGTGCCATAACAATGAATTGTCATCAACTGCACTTAAGCTTTTTAGCATAGATATTTCTAGGCCCATAATATCAATCTTGTAGACATTTTTGTGCTTTTTTCCTATAAGGCCTAGTTTCTTTGATTTTGCACTAGTTACTCTACATGCAGCAGATGTAAAAAGTACATTATTTCCTATGTCGCACACTTTTGATAAACTGAGAAGATTATGTTTTAATCCTTCAATACAGTACACATTGTCTATTGCTTGAGAATGAGAAGGTCCAACTTTTCCAATCCCACGATTTCCTTTCTTTCCATTTCCAAAAGCTATACTTCCGCCATGGAAACCATTCGGTAAGAGGAAGTTATCTTTGTTTCCTGTCATGTGTCTTGAACAAGCACTATCCAAGTACCACTACTTATGTCTTCCTCTTTCCTATTCCTACATAATCAATCAGATATTAATTTTGAGTACCCAGATCCACTTGGGTCCCTGTTTATGAGTGAAAGGATGAATTAGGTTTTTCTTATTCCATTTGGGTAGGTGTTTATGTTTGTAAACTAGTTTCCTGATTCATGTTCCATAAGATGCCTTTTTTATATAGGTTAGATTGTTTTTAATAGGTATGTTTCTCTTTCGACACATGTGCATTTGATGACTATTTTGTCCACAGTGAGTACATGGCATATTATAACAATTTTCATCAGATTTTATAGAATTATTCTTGAAACCTATTTCATGTTTAGTTGAGGATTGACTTCTTTGGATATCATCAAGCATCATGGATGACTTAGTCCATCTTATATTGATCTCCAATTCCATTTTAGTTTTCTCAAGTTCTTCAAGTAGAGCTTCATTCTTTTTAGTTAAAAACTGTAATTCATTGTTTAGCCTTTTTATAGTTTTATCTAGAGCAAGGTGTACATTATTCTGTACATCTTTTCCTTTCCTAGAGGAGTTCATCCCATTAATTGTTTCTTGAAGATTATTTTTTAAGGCTTCTAGAGTCTCATTCTCTATTCTCAAGGCTAAATATTCATCCAACATCTATTCTTTTGCAGCACATGTTGCATGATATTCATCGATGAGGACACTAGATCGTGATTCCATTTTCCTTTTGGAATAGAGATGAAGATTTTCTTTGATTTGATAAAAACCTACCTTAGACTGCTTGTTGTCCTCTTCAACTTCTTCTGAATCTGTTTTAGCCATCAACGCTAGGATTGTGTCTTTTGACTGATAATGGTTCTCCTCATCATCTGACTCTGTAATTGCCACTAATGCTAGGAAGTCGTACTCCCTTTCTCCTTTCATTGCCAGTAATGACTAATTTTCAACTTTAGTCCCATCAGACTCTTCTTTAGAAGAATTTTCCATTGTTGCAAAAGCTTTCTTCACAATCATGTCAGTCTCTTGATTGGTCATTCTTTGTTTTGTAGGAATATATTGATCACCTTTGACTTTCTTGGTTCTTTCAAAATTATTTCTTTTATACTCCATAGCCTATAATGGACAAAATTTGATGAAGTGATCTAGACTTCCACACTTGTGACATAGTTGCTCTCTCAAGTTTTTGTCAATGGTTCTTTGAGATTGTCTCATATGACTTTTTTCCCTTCTCTTACCATTTTTTGAAACATTTTCATCATTAGTGCTATATTCTTCTCTTCAAAATCATTCTTCTCGGTTCCTTTAAGAACCAGGTTCTTCTCTTTCCTTTTGCCTCCGATTTGTTTCTCTTAGTTCTTCTTAGTTTCATAGGTCAGCAGACTTCTAATGAGTTCTTCTATCATTATAGTGTCAAGATTGCGTGCCTCAGTAATCTCTTCAACTTTTCTGTCCCATGATTCAGGAAGAATACTTAGGAGTTTCCTGATAGCTTTTTCACTTGGAATTACTTCTCCTCGTAGGATTATCATCAAACTTCACTAACCTTCAAAGAACCGTTTTAGATTAAAACTCTATAATCAAGGAACTAACTCAAGTACCTAACTTTTAACATTAACTATAATCGCAACACAAACTCTCAGAGAAGTCATACCCACTTCTTGTTACAAACCTCACTATCTACCTTAGAAAATTATGACTTGATAATATTTTTAAGTAGAACTCAAACACAAGAATTAACATTTGAAAGAAAAACCTAACTCTTATTCTTCTTCCTTCAATATTTTTCTCTTAGAACGATACCTTGCTTTATGATAGACTGATTCAATTTTAGATTTGCAAAGCTGCACCATCCAACAAGTGAACCTGGTTCTCATTTTGTTATTATCAAAACTTGCATGAATGTCGTTAACAAAACGTGCATGACAGGGCAATAGTAGAAGAAAACTCAAATCTAAACTTTCCATCTATCTGAACCAAGAAGAGGCAAATCAATTCAAGCATAAAAAATATTTGGGGCAGCAAGCATATCACCAAAATATAGCAAGGCAAAACTAAATCAACATACAAGACACCAAATTTACGTGGAAAATCTCTTCGGTGTGAAGAGTAAACACCATAGGACCAAAAGCTCCACTTTGATCAAGAAGAATTACAAAAGTATTCTCCAAAATGGCCACCAAATAAGTATCGAATAATGAGCAACAACAACTACCAAATAGCACCAATGAACTAGAGAAGAAAGGACTAGAACCACAAAAAATGAAGCTACTGTTCACGACTAGAAATTTAGAGCTACAGGACTCTGGATCCATCTCTATCAGTTTCCAATCAAAGATTAAGTTGAGAAGAACAAGTTCTCTAAAAATCAGCTCAATCGGACAAGAAACGAAGCAAGAATCATGATTTACAAAAGACTGCTCGGGCTTGTACGAAAATCTGCACTCTCTCACTTTTCTCTCTATTGTGGCTGCTAATCCTTCTTGTGAAATATGAAAAATAAGACCTAGAAGAGTCTTACATATGCACCATAAGAATTGGGCTTATGGGTAAAAGTGGGCTAGTCCAAATTGGGTTTTTATTTATCCACATATGAAAGGAAAAAGATCAAAATCCAACAATTCTCCCCCTCCCCATACTCATTTTTTGAAACCTTCTTATTTAAAGCATCCAGCAGCCTATGTGGAGGAGACCTCCATCCCAAGGATCATGCAACATTCTTTAAACTTCCCTCCTAGCAAAGCTTTAGTCATCATGTCGGAACCATTATTATCCATATGAATATTCTCAAGTTCTAGCAATTTAGAATCTAATACATTCTGAATTCAATATTATCTCACATCAATATGTTTAGACCAACCATGAAATATACGATTTTGTCAAGGTGAATAGCATTTTGACTGTTGCAATAAAGCACATACCTCTCCTGAGCACAACCAAGTTCCCCCAAAAATCTCTTCATGCAACTCTTTACAAGCTTCAACAACAACAATAAACTCAGTTTCTGTAGTAGATAGAGCAATACATTTTTGCAATCGAGATTGCCAACATAACTCCCCCTACAAAAGTAGTCAAGTAGCCTAAAGTAGACTTATGAGTATCAACATAACCAACCATATTTAAATCAGTGTAACCATAGAGAATAGGCTTTCCTGTCCCAAAATACAAACTCAGACTAGAAGTGCCACTAAGATATCTGGCTGCTTCATATCGATTTTTTCATCTAAGTAATAATGTAGAAAAGCAATTTTAACATTCATTTGCTCAATTTTCAAGTTCAGACTTACAACCAAGCCTAGAACCACACAAATGGATGACATCTTAACAATTGGAGAGAATATCTCATCAAAATCAACTCTCTTTTTTGGTTAAATCCCTTCAAAACTAATCTAGATTTATATCATGGAATTGGATTGCCATCTTCATGTTTCACACTGAAAACCCACCTATTTTTCAAAGCTTTTCTTTCTTTAAGTAGCTTAACCAAATCAAAGGTATGATTATCATGTAGAGACTTGATTTCATCTTCCATAGCATCAAACCACCTTTGTTTTCCTTCACTTTCCATGGTCTAGTCAAGACTCTCACGTTCTTCCCCGATAGTCAAGAGTACATACCCATTGGGAGAATAACGAGATGAAGGTATTTTCTCTCTAGTAGATCTTCTGAGAGAACTCTCTGGAGCATAAATAATAGTTGGTTGATAACCAACTACATCATCTTGCACTGAAGCATCAACATCATACAGGTCATTGTGAATATGATCACCATCTTCATTATCAACTTGATTTTCATCATTTTAAAGATTTTCTTTAGGTGCAGTAGTCAAATAAACTGGATTAACATCAACTAAGCTTTCACTGCTATGAGAATCAATTTTCTCAGCTTTGTCAAGATCTTCAATTATTTAGTCTTTAAAGAATACAACATCACGGCTTTTAATAAGTTTCTTCTCAACTGAATCAAAGAAACGATAGTCAAATTCATTTTGACCATAACCAACAAAGATACACTGTCTAGTTTTAATGTCCAACTTTGACCTCTCATCCTTAGGAACATGCACAAAGGCTTTACACCCAAATACTTTAAGATGATCATAAGTAAGATTTTTACCGACCAAACTTTATTAAAGACATCACCATTCAAAGCAATAGTAGGACATAAATTGATAATATAGGCAGTAGTACTAAGTGCTTCTACCCAAAAGAAATCTGACAGCTTAATATTTGAAAGCATACATCTAACCCTCTCAACTAGAGTAATGTTCATTCTCTCTGCTAAACTATTTAGGTGAGGAGTCTTTGGAGGAGTTTTCTAATGCTGAATACCTTTCTCTCTACAATATTTATCAAAAACCCAATATACTCACCACCATTATCTGAGCGGATGCATTTCAGTTTCTTCCCTGTCTGTCTCTCAACCAAGGCCTAAAAATTCATTAATACATCAAGTACTTGATCCTTGGACTTTAAAGAGTATATGTAGAGTTTGTGAGAATGATCATCAATAAAAGTCACAAAGTAAAGTGCACCACCATGAGACCTTACCTTAAAAGGACCACATAAATCAGAATGCATGAACTCCAGCAAATCAAGCTTTCTTGAAGGCAAATGACTCTGAAAAGAAAATACTTTCTTTTTACCAGCTAAGCAATGAACACATTTCTTCAACTTTGTTTGTTTCACTATAGAAAGCAAATTATTTTTAGCCAAATTATCAATCCCCTTCTCGCTCATATGAATCGGCCTTCTATACCGTAACTCTGATAAGTATCATTCTCCACCAAGCTTACTGAGCCTCTAGAAATGGAGCCCTGGTATACATACAAGTTAGAAAACTTTTTGCCTCGACCCACTATCATTGAAGCTTTAGTAATCTTCTATTGGTCAGCATCAAATGTGTTAACATAACCCTCATCATCAAGGTTTCTTACAAAAATCAGATTCAAACGAACATATGGAGTATGCTTGACATTGTTGAGAATAGTCTTGAATAATTGCTACTTTCCAAATAAACTGTGCCAATGTCAAGTACCTCAAACTCATTATCGTTGTCCATTTTCAACATACCAAAATTACCTAGAGTGTGAGAAGAAAATAATTCATTCTTTGGCATGACATGAGAAGTAGCACCAAAATCTATAAATCAGCTAGATTTACCACAAACAAGATTAATGGAATTTTCACCAAAATTAATAAAAAGATCATCGTTAGCAACAATAGCAACACAATTTTCACTATCGTCATCTTTCTTTTGTTATCTCATATCTCTTTTGTACCTGTAGAAATATTTCTTGATATTCCTATTCTTATAGAAATAATCACATGTAATTTTCTTGTACTTAGACTTTGACTTAGTTCTACTTTTATCTCTTCTATTGTGACCTCTCAACTTGTTTCTCTCCCCGGTCTTTAATATTTAAAACATCAGAGTGTGAAACTGAAGAAGATGAGCCTTGGGATCTTCTTCTTATATCTTTATTTAAGAAACTATTTATAGGTACAACACCACCACGAGCAGAATTAGTCAAAGAAACTCAAAGAGTTTCAAAAGAGTCTGTAGAGTATTAAAAAGCCAGAGCCCTTGTATTTCTTTATCAAACTTTACACCCATTACAGATAGCTGGTCAAGAACACCCTGAAAATCATTTATATGATCAGAAATAAGATTGTCTTTTTTATATATGATATTTATTAATTATTTCAATAGAAATAACTTGTTATTGCTAGTTTTTGAAGCATAAAGTGTCTCGAGCTTATCCCATAAACTTCTAGCATGTGTCTCATTCACAATGTAATTTATAACATTATCTTCAACCCATTGTATGATATATCTATAAACCTGTAGGTGCTTAAATTCTCAATCCTCATCATTCATAGACTCTGGTTTATTAGAAGCAAACACAAGTAAATGTATTTTCTTGACAAATAGAAGATCTTTTATCTTTTCTTTCTAAATATGATAACTACTACCATTCAAACACACTATCTTTCTTATATTTGACTCCATTATACAAATAGATAATCAACAACAATCCAATGCTCTGATACCATTTTGTTGGAAAAGGCAAGCACAAACAAAGATGTATGACAGGGCAATAGAGGAAGAAAATTCAAATCTAAAATTTTTCTTCTATTTGAACCAAGAAAAGGCAAACCGATTCAAGCATAAATAATATTTTGGGTAGAAAGCATATCACCAAAAATAAATATAGCAAGGCAAAACTAAATCAACATTTGAGACACCGGATTTATTTGAAAAACCTCTTCGGTGTGAAGAGTGAAAACCACAGAACTAAAAGCTCTACTACAATAAAAAAAGTTACAAAAGTATTCTCTAAAATAACTACCAAAGAACTGCCAAACAATGAGCAAAAACAACTATAAGATAACACCAAATAACTAGAGAAGAAAGGAGTAGAACCACAAAAAATGTAACAATTTTTCATGACCAGAAATCTAGAGCTACATGACTCTAAATCTACCTCTTTAAGTTCTCAATCAACTATTATTTTGAGAAGAACAAGTTCTCCAAAAATCAGCTCAATCAGATAAAAAACAAAGCGGGAATTGCAATTTGAAAAAGGCGGCTAGGGCTTGTGCGAAAATTTGCACTCTCTTACTTTTCTCTCTATTGTGGCTGCTAATCTCTCTTGTGAATTATGAAAAATAAGACCTAGAAGAGTCTTATGCACTAGAATTGGGCTTATAGGTAAAAGTGGGCTAGTCTAAATTGGGCTTTTATTTATTCATATAGAAAGGGAAAAAGACCAAAACCCAACACCTTTAATCAGGCATGACCTATTTATAATTGTTCTACCATCAAAAACAATAATGGAAAGTGGTAGTTGTCATTAGTGAAAAGTTAGTGAGAGTGGAATAATTGACGAGTAGTGGAGATAATGGATATAGTTGTAAACTTTCATGGGAGTTATGGAAGTTACGGACCACATTCATGCAAGTTATGGCCAATATTCCAACATTCTCCCACTTGATCCGTTATTCTAATCCCATACATGAAATATAATACATGAATCATGGAGATAGTTCCTCTTAGGACCGAGTAGTATCTTTTATGTAATATTACGCTTCTAAACTTTAGCCCATACAAATTAATGAATAAACATAATATTTATTCTAAATCCATATTTTAGCAATAATTCTAAAAATAAAATTGAATGTGCACACAGTGAACAAGAATGATCATATAAAACAAAATTTCACGAACATTCATTGTTACAATGAAATTTTATATAGTGGGACTAAGTCCCATTGTGACTACATGATCCTTAAATTTATGCGGTGGTATGTCTTTAGTTAAAGGATTAGTCAATATTACTTCAGTGATAACGTGTTCAATGACCACTTTTTTATCTATAACAGTTCTCTTATGGATAGATATTTGATGTCAATATGCTCGCTTTGACTACCACTTTTGTTATTCTTAGCCATAAAGATAGCAGCTGAATTGTCACAATTTAATCTCAATGACTTAGATATAGAGTCAATAATTTTAAGCCCAAAAATGAAACTCTTCAACCATACACCATGTGAGGTAGCCTCAAAATAAGAAACAAACTCAACTTTCATAGTGGAAGTAGTAACCAGAGTCTGTTTGGCACTTCTCCATGATATAACTCAACCGGCTAACATAAAAATGTGTCCTTAAGTTGATTTTTATGAATTAACACAGCCAACAAAGTCTGAATCAGAGTAGCCAATGTCCCTTGAAGATATCTTAAGACTTTCTTTGCAACATTCTAGTGGTCAAGACCCGAATTACTTTGATATCTTCCTAACATTCCAATAATAAATGTTATTTTAGGTCTTGTACAAATCTGAGCATACATCAAGCTTCCAACAGTAGAAGCATATGAAATGTCTTTTATTTGCTCCCTTTCAAGATCGTTCTTTGGGAACTGATTCAAATTGAACTTTTCATCATTCACGATAGAAGCTACACTTGGTGAACAATTTTTCATTCGTAACCTCTCTAAAATTTTATTGATATAGGATTCTTGAAATAGACCTAAGGTATCTTGATATCTATCTCGATGTATCTTAATGCCAATAATATAGATGCATCACCCATGTCTTTTATGTCAAAAATTTTAGAGAAACATTATTTCACCTCATGTATCATTCCCTTATCATTGGATGCAAGTAACATTTCATCCACATATAGAACTAAGAAATATATTTTACTCTCACTAACCTTCTAGTATATACATTGATCCATAATGTTCTCAAAAAAGTCGAACAAAGAGATAACATTATAAAATTTTAAATACCATTGACGGAAAGCTTATTTTAGTCCATAGATGAATTTCTTTAACTTACATACCAGGTGCTCACCATTACTAGAGTAGAATCCTTCAGGTTGTTTCATATAGACCTCTTCCTCTAAATCATCATTGAGAAATGCTGTTTTCACATCCATCTATTGCAATTCTAAGTTATAGTGTGCTACTAATGCCAATATTATGTGTAAGGAATACTTTTTCGACACAGGAAAAAAAGTTTCTGAGTAATCAATTCCTTCCTTTTAAGTGAATTCTTTAGCAATGAGTCTTTCTTTATATCTTTCTATGTTTCCTGATGAGTCCTTTTTAATTTTAAATATTCATTTATATTCAATTGCTTTAACATCATTAGGCAACTCGACAGGATCCCATACCTCATTATCTTTGATAGGATTCATCTGTTCTTCCATGACATTGTACCACAATTCAGACTCTTTATAATTCATGGCTTTTGAAATAGACTCAGAATCATTTTTGACTTCTATGTCAGATTCTTGTAAATATACAACAAAAGTCACTAGGAATTGCTAACTGTTTTGTCTAGTAGATCTTCTTAATGTTGCAACAACATTTTCCTAAGGATCATATTGTTCAACAATTTTAGGAATTACTTTAACAACTTGATATATGGGAACATTTTCAACAGCTTGTGGGATTTCATTGATTAGTTGCTCGACGCCCAATTGTACATGAGGGCTATTATGTATAACAATCAATCATTGATTTGAAGTGAAAGGTCGATCTCTTATAGAAATTATATTTTGAAATTGATCACTCTAATAATTAAGTAATTCTCAAGAAATTTGTATTTCTTGATTCCACAATCCTAATATTGTTAAATAGACAGTAGAATCTATATCCTTTAGACCTTTCGGCATAGTCAATAAAACATCCACTAATGATCATATGATTCAGTTTCTTTTCTTGTGGGTTGTAAATTTTAACTTCATTCAGGAATCCCCATATGCATTTATGTGCTAAAATAGGTTTTTAACTTTTGAATAATTCAAAAGGTGTCTTTGGGACAGCCTTGATTGGAACTCGATTTGATATATACACTGTCGTCTTATGCGATTCAACCCACAAGGACTTAGGTAGCTTAGATCTACTTAACATACTATTCACCATGTCCAATAATATTCGATTTCTTCTTTTAGCTAAATCATTCTGATCAGTAGAATCAGACAAGTGTATTGGGCAACAATCTTATTTTGTTGAAGAAACTTTGCAAACGGACCTTATGCTTGTCCATCCTCGATATATCTATCGTAATACTCACCATCTCTATCAGTTCTCACAATCTTAATTTGCTTTTCGCATTATTTTTCTACTTCAACCTTGAAAACTTTAAAGGTTTTTAATGCTCCGCTTTTATTATAAAGCATGTAGAGATACATATATCATGAGTAATCATATATAAAAGTGATAAAGTATTTCTGACCATATGCGTCCATATCTGAACAACATATATTTTAATGTATGCTTTTTAATACTGTTGAACTCCTTTTGTCACCTTTCTTTGACTTGTTGGTCTGCTTTCCTTTAATGCAGTCCACACAAATATCGAAATCAGTAAAATTTAAAGTACTAATACTCCATCATTTACTAATCTTTTAATTCTATCTATAGAGATATATCCCAAACTTCGATGCCATAAAATTGAGGAATCTTCATTCATAACACATCTTTTAGTGCCAGTTTAGACATGCCTAACATTATGAGTGGAATTATTTTGTAATTTAAGAGAGAAAATACCTTCAGACAATGTACCATATCCAACAAGTTTAGATTTTTAAAATAGTTTGGAATAACCTTCTAAAAAGAAGAAATATCCCAAAGGTACAAGTCTAGATCATGAAATTAAATTTCTAGAAAAATTAGGAACATAAAATGTATTTTCTAACTCTAAAATAAAACCATTACTAAGAACTAAATTGGATGTCCCAATAGCTTTCACATGCGACTGCATTTTGTTTCCAGAATAGATGTTTCGCTCAGCTCCCACTGACTTTCGCATGTTTCTTAAATCCTGCAAGGAATTTGTAATATGGATTGTAGAAGTAGAATCAATCCACCATGTGTTATGATTAATATCAATCATATTATCTTCATAACAAACAAGAGAGATTGAAGTACCTTTATTGACAAGCCATTGTTGAAACTTGACACAATCCTATCTTATGTGCTCCTTCTTTCTACAGAAGCGACACTTGAATTCTTTCTTAATTTCAGTTTTACGTGGTGCCTTTCCTTTCCACTTTTTATTGGCTTGATTGGTATTCTTTCCTTGAGTAGTCATGAATGCACTTTCTTCTGTTTCTATCAGCAGTTGGTCTTCCTCTTGAACACACATGGGCATAAGTTCATTAATAGACCATTTGATTTTATATGTGTCATAAGAGATCTTAAATGGACCATATTGTTCAGGCAGAGTGTTCAAAATATAGTGCACAAGAAAAGTCTCAGACATTTTGACCTCAAGAATCTTTAGTTAAGCCGCTAAGTCTCGCATTTTCATAATGTGCTCACGCACATCTCTCACACCGGTGAGTCTCATTGATGAAAATTTCATAATTAAGGTGCTAGCAAGTGCTTTATCTGAAGTCTCAAATTGTTCATCAATAACCTTCAATAATGCTTTGACATTGATATACTATTCGAGAGAACCAAGAATATCAATAGAGATTTTAGTCTTAATAAACATAACACTCAAATGGCTAGAGCGTTCTCATTGTTCATGAAGAGCAATCTCATCTTGAGTGCTGATTTCATTAATAGGTGGCTCATTTTTTTGATAGCATAATCAATATTCATACACCCTAAGTGAAGGAGAATTCTCTCCTTCCAAATCTTATAGTTCTCACCATTCAGTTTGGAAATATCACAAATATCAGAGAAATTTGTAGATTGCATAACTGCAAAAATATACATACATACTTAACATAAATTTGAGGCAAATAATATAAAATTGAATCTTCTGACATAAAAATTGCATGTGGGCTAAATTTTTAATTCAATTATATTCTACTTGACAATAAAATTATGAATTCACTACCATGATATTTTATCTTTATGATAAAACTATTAAATTTTCATTCATAATTCCTGTGGGTAATTATGAAAAGTATTTAATAATTTATATTAATTAATTATATAAATAAATTTATCATACTATGCATAATTAATCACAATTTTAATGTCTAATCTTTTTTATGTGATCCTTAACTTTAAAATTTTCTTCAATTAAAGATGCTATACCTAAACTTTAATCAAATAAAGTTATAAATCACTTAGACATTTATCCTTATTTAATGTCTATAGTTTCTTTAAGTGATTCAAAACATGATATATAATATTATTTAATTAAGATTATTGTGGATAAATCTCAATGACACTAGACAATTAAATCAAAATCGTATACAAGATTTATTGTTGAACATTATAAAACAAACTTAACTTTCATATGATATATATATATATATATATAGAGAGAGAGAGAGAGAGAGAGAGAGAGAGAGACTTATTGTTTACATACAGTAAATATAATAATTTAAACAAATAATATTCAAAATTAGAGAACTAATAGTCACATAGCTCTAAATATAATAATAAAAATTAGAGACAACTTTAAAGACAGATCTATAATTAAGATATGTAACAATAATTTTAAAATTCTTTTACAAATATCGAGAAACCAATAAGGCAGAGGTAATCAGATTGCTCTGATACCAAATGCTAGTTTACACAGAGCAATAGCACAATAAAAATAACAGATCAACATACCTCTAGCCATTGTTAGGAATAGTAGAAGTTGTAGGCGTTGGTTTTCCAATCCGGTAAGTCTTTTAAACACTCAAACCTCACTCAAGATAGTGTGGAGTTTAGAAGGAAAAATTGTACTTAGGGACCTTTAACCAGACATGTCCTACTCATAATTGTTCTACCATCAAGAACAGTAATGGAAAGTGGTAGTTTTCATTAGTGAAAAGTTAATGGGAATGGAGTAGTTGAAGAGTAGTGGAGATAGTACAAGAATAGTGGATATAGTTGTAAACTTCCATGGGAGTTATGGAAGTTACGGACCACATCCATGAAAATTATGTCCAACATTATAGCAATTCCTTCGAAGACTACACTCCTCTAGTGATCTAGAAACTAAAATGAAAACTTCAACACTTTGATCACCTATTATAAAGCTTCTATGAAATAAAACAAAAGACTCGAGCATAATCAACTTAAGTGCAACACCTCTTAAAACGTTGTATGCGGTGTTTCAATTCTCGACGAAAATAATACTGCTTCTATATTTTAGGTATAACTTTTCATAGAATAGTCTAAATTAGGTGATTCAAATTTCTAAATAACTTCAATGGAATTACCTACAACTTTCATAAGACCATATTTTAAGACTCGGAGGATACATAGGTCAAATAAATTAATTTTTGAAAGACATGGTGCTGTGATAAAATGGAGTATTTGTAGAAAAAAAATCATATCTAATGGTAGGATGCTCCAAATCGATTGATTCTTGAATGAAATGAAAGCATACTTGTAGATTTACAATTCATATGAGACACCAAATCCTAATTAGGAACTTATCTTGTTCAAACGCAGCTCCAAAAAAAGGTATTCTGTTAAAAAAAGGTTCATCTTACCAACCATGGAAATATCTAGATCCATTTGACATCACCCATAACATCAATAGTCCTTCATTTGACATCATCTGTGAGATCACAATCCTCCATTGAATTTTCAAGATCATTCTTTGTAATTTTTTTTATTTATTGTTAGGTTCCTCCTTCACACCTATAAATATCCACCTTATTTCCTCATTTTATTCATCAAGCTTTCTCAAGCAATTTTTCTCTCTATACACTTCTTTACTCATTCTCAAATATAGTTTTAGTTTTTAGTAGTGTATAAATACTATTTCAGTAATTCTTATACTTCGGGTAGTACACAAAACATTCCGACGGGGAGAAAAGGCTAGAGTTCAAGAGTGGTCATTGAGTTCTTCAATTCAGAGTAAAGTTTTGAATTCCAGGTAAGTAAGGTTATTCATAGCATTGGATTGAGTTCGTACATGCGTCCAATAATTAAATTCATCACAATTGAGTTATAGTTGAGTTTTACCCTAACTCTTGAATTCTAAATAAGCTAATTCTTCTTCTATTGAGTTAGATATATTTATGCATTGGGATTATTATTATTTTTATCTCTCATATTATTGGAATTATTATTCGTGGCTACTTTTCCATGAACCCTAATTGATTTGATATTTATGAATATTTTTACATGTATTTTGAGTAAAGATGTTGGATTTTAATATTTATTGACAAACAGAGTGATTTTAATTAATACTATATATGTATTTTATTGAGTTTTGAAAGAGCAAAAACATTGAGTTTAAATGAATTTGAGTAAATAATGTTTTGAGCAAGATGTTTTGATGAGATATAAATAATGTTTTGAAGTGTAATGATTAATGAAGAGGTAATAAGATGAGTTTGATGTTTTTCCAATAAGACTAGATGATGATGTTAATATGAACACATATTTTGGGAGTAGTATTGGGCACCTAGTTGGGTAAAAGTTTAATTGACTCAAATCCCAGAACTACATAGCTAGCGTAGGATGGAGGATATACCTCTTAAGTCCTAAAAAGATGGCTTTGATGATTGAATCTTAGATGGTGATGTCCTTTACCCTGGCAAGGTATTGGATGGATGTGTCAACGACATCACTTCGTTGTATCATCACTAGCTCATAAGTGATGGTTGTCAATTAGAGAAAACCAAATGAGTAAGCATTGCTTATTATTATTATTTTAAACGTGCATTACATATTGATGTTAAGATGATGTTGAGTTCTGAGCCGAGTCTTCCTGAGAGGAGTTTCTTGATATGTGTCCTTACTTTCCTACCATTTTACATACTCGTACATTTCATGTACTGATGTCATTCGACCTGCATCGTTTTATGATGCAGATACAGGTGTTAGAGATCTTCAACAGGCGCATCGTTGAAGATCATTACTTGAGTTATTTGGTGAGTCCTTCTTGTATTCGGAGGAACTCTTTATCCTTTTATTATTTTTATTATTATGTTTCTTTTGAGGTAGGCATGGACATGTCATTGGCATCGTCTGATAGTGTGAGAGGCTTCATAGACAAAGTTTGATGATGTGATTGGAGTAGTTCTCCTTTGAAACTACTTCTTCTAAGGATTATTTCTTTCATTTGATATTGATGATGGCGAGCCCACATAAGTATTCTTATTTTCACTTAAATCTTCCGCTGATGAACGAATGAGTGATGAGACCAAGTGTAACGACCCATAAGGTCATTTTGAGTACTTGAGTTTTTTTTTAATTCATAAAATACTCGTCCCGTAAATTTTTAGTGGGTATTTTGGACTATTCGATAACCATAGTTATTTAGTTGAGGGGTAAGTTTAGATAATTAATTTAATTAGTGGACTAAATTGATAATTTAGTTAATATGTTATACCACTTATCCATATTTATTAAAATAAAGTGGAATAGGGTTTAATATTTCTATTACCCACTGCTATGCACGAACTGCAAAATAGAAGGGACGGTTCGGTGGCACAAAGAGAAGCAATCAATACTTCAGGTAATGACTAAAATTTCATTCTCGTTCTACACATTAGTTGCTAGGATCTACATTATATATTAGTATATTAGTTGGCAATAAAATAATATTGAGAGGTGAGTGGAATTATGATTAGCCAGTGATGAGCAAAGAAGTGTTTAGCCTTAAAATTACATTTAGTGTTTAGCCTTACCTAGAAGTTTTTCTAGAAAATCTCACTTTGAAATAGCCTCCCACAAGCTCCAAAATATCAAAAATGATGAAAATGGCCTATTTTCTGTCTTTGAAAAATGACTTACTGTTCCAAGTCATTAACTCTCCGTGAACGCAAACCCTGTCCTCTAACGCAGAAGTTAACCCTCAATTCTCTTCGCCAACGCGGAATGGCTCCCACGAATGCGAAGGTCAACCCATCCGACCCTGTGCGGATACAGGGGCCTACAAGCTTTACCATTTGCAAACACGATCACCATCTCCATGCACGTGAAGGGTTAGACATCAGGCACCATATATCAAAAAAATCACAAAAGTCACAAATTTCCCAAATTGACCCTCAGGATTCATTTGGAATCCCATCCACACAAACCTTATATGCTACCATATTAAATTCAATGTTTCAGACTCAATAGAATGTTCGAAATTTAAATTCGATGTCTTCTTAACCCAAAAAAACCCGATGAGTTGCAACCAAACTAACTTTAGGCCCTCAAAATATCAAATTAAGCTAGAGACCTCTAAAAGTTCAATCAACCACTTCTAGGCCTAAAATCATCCCCCAAAATAAAAGGAGTCATCGAAATTCAATTTTGAGCATCCGACCTCCGAATATTGACCAAAGTCAACTCTATGATAAAAAATTCTATAATTTCCAACTCAAGGCCTCAAATCTACAGCATTGCTCCGTATCTGATTTCGTCAACTTATCTAGATCAAATTCCACATTCCGGAGCTAATGAAATTGACGAAAGTCCATTCCGAGACTCGAAACTCCAAATGACATCAAATACCACTATTTGATAATTTAAGCCTTCAAAAATCAAATCTTTCCAAAAATCTTAAATTCTTAAGGGATTACACAACTAATTTCGAATACTATTCAAAAATGACTCGGGGCAATTATCGAGAAGGGTAAAATAATTATTTTATAAAAATTACCAAAAATGACCTTCAGAGTCATTACACTCGCCTTTAATGGTTTTGTACGTACATAAATATTCTTATACGTCACTTTTATACTAACTCAAAATTTTCCAACTCGATCAAATAAAAATTGATTTAGACATTGTATATTAAGGAAACTACTGAAAATCGTATTTAGTTTTAAACACAAAACTGTAGAGAATCTCATAAAATTTGTTATTTTCTCTCAAAAGAGGAGAGCAAAGTTATACACAAAACTATGTAGTGTACAAATTAGATTAATCTATACATCAAGATTCATCCATTTCAACTTATGCATGTAGAGTTGAATTGCTCAATAGTTAGTGCTGCTAATGAAAAGAAAAGTTCAGTATTATAAGGCCAAACCCATCGCTGGCCCCTTAAAATTGGCATCAACTTTCACTTATACACCTAAACCAAGATATGTTCATTTTAGACACCTAATGTAAGGGTCTATTGTGTCATTTTGACACTTTTTAATCAGCTAGACCCTCACGTGTTTTGCACTTACTAGAGGTGTGTAGAAGCTATTTTTTTAGCTGATGTGGCATCAGACTTGGCCTATAATGGTCATATCCCTCTTATCTATATATTTATGCATCTTCTTCTTCATTTTGCCCTAATTTCTTAGATTGTTTCTCTGATTTAGGGCAAAAATCACTTCTCTCTTGTTCTTTGTTTTTCTCTCTTCTTATTTGTTTTTCTCTCACTCTTCTCCTACACTTCCATGTCGAGCTTCTCCAACTCTTCTATGGTCTCTTTGGATGAATGTCGATATTGTAAATGTGGTAATGAAGCACTATTAAAGACTTCTTGGACTCAACTAAATCCAGGTCGTAGATTTTTTACTTGTAAATTTTCAAAGGTAAAGTAATTCTTTATGTTGATATTTTTACTCATATATTGAAAATTTTATTCAATGTGAATCTTAAAGCTCCATTTATTTCCTGTAAGTACAACAAAAGAGGAATAAGTATTTTCTGTTAATTGTGGGTTTCTATTTTTTTTTCTGATTAATTTTGTAAAACATGGGTGGCTGTGATTTTTTATTGGTATGAAGATCGACACCCTCCTCAACCAAATAAGGTGATCTGGAGTTTGTTGAAGAAACTCAAGGCTTTTGATGAAAAATTAAATCGAGCAAGAAATATATTTATTGTTGGTGTGATCGCTGCTGGATTGGTAGTGTTTGGAATATGAAGATTGAAGCCTAATTGTTAAAATGTGTTGTGTTTTTTGCCTTAAAGTAACATTATGTTTTGTTCAAGAATCTGTTGTAAAACTGTTTATGTTTTGCAGTATTATTTTGATGTTGTTGTTGCTGTAAAGTTGTTGTAAAGTTAATGTAAGGGTGATGTTGTTGTTGCTGTGAAGAAATAATCTTCATGTTGTTGTTGTTGTTAATTTCTAGCTAGGCCACATTTGTATGTATTTTGATGTTATTGTTGTATACAATTCACAATTCACATCTTGTTGATGTGAATACATATTTCACTTATTAAAAGTTCAAAATTTCTGCATAATGTAACTCAAATTGAGTGGACTGGTTAATACCAACAACAAAAATAGAGACTTCACAAATTTAATACCAAAAACATTTAACAATATCAAAGTGCAACTATAAAAATATAATCAACAATGAACTCAAAGTTAGCATTATACTAAATACGAAGATCAGTGGACTGGTTTAACAATGTTACACAATCCTCAAAACTGAATACATTACACAATCCACAAATTTATGTTAAGTTGTTAAGCAATCCGCAGTTAGTATTCAAAACTTCAAGCTGTTGTTACTTCTTTTTGTTTGCCATTTTCTACAACTGGTTGGTAGTGACAGCATCTCTATTTTTCCATCTCAAGCCTCTAGGCTTAAAACCAAGGTCTATGCCTGTTGAACTTGTATCCTTAAAATTTGAACCTGTTGGCAGAATCCTTTGACTTGAAGTCCCTCATTGTTTTTATAGAAAAAGAGAAACTAAAATTAGTAAGTATGCTACACTACTAAAGATTAGTATGTAACCAAAGGACAAAATAACATACATTGAGTATTTGGGTTCCACTTGCACTTGTGAATATGCCAAATCCAATATTACTTGATCCACCATATAATGGCTTCTTTGTCCCCCCTCCTGCATAGTCTTCTTCAGTTGCTGCAACTCCTCTCTTTTGTTCAACAGTCTCTTTTCTCCTCTGAGGTATTTGACTTGTATTAGCACAAACTGTTGTTGAAGAAGCATACTTGCTTGATGTAGTTGATGTAGGTTGGCTGAATATTGTTGGTTCAGGTTGACTGAAGTTTTTTGGTTGAGGTTGGCTACTTCCTTGTGAGCTTTGACCAGTAAATTGTGAGTTATGGGTAGCTGCTTCTGAAATTTGAGCAGCAACCTGAATATTTAACCACAAAATATATGTTCATTAAAAATTTAACAAGTGATTAAAAAAGATACAAGCAAGTATAAATTATGTTACCTTGAATATCTCTTGTTATGACCTTGTTGTTTACACATGGAACAAGTCTGGTTTACCCCTTGTTTAGAAATTTTTCCATACTTCTTTCTTGGTTCATCTTTGCCCTTTCTTTTATTTCTTGCAAGTCTTCCAGGCATTGGTGTAGGTTCAGAAGGCTCAATCCTTGGATTGTTAGTTTCAGGCCACATTTTCATATTTGGAATTGGTTGGATGAAATGAATATAAGCCTTTAGGAAGATATCCTTCTTATACCAATGCTCCACAAGAGAATCAGGCTCATGTTCTATGTGGCACAAAGCAGCAATAGCATGTTGGCATGAAATGCCTCTCAGTTGCCAAGTTTTACAACTACAAACTCTATCAGCCAAGTTAACTGTATGCCTGTACTCCCCTTCTCCAATCTCAAACCCAATATCAGTATTCTAAAGCACCTTGCATGTCCTAGACTTGTCCTTATTCTCCTCTAAGATGAGTCTAGCCATAGGTGCAATATCAGATATCCAGGTGTTGGCAAACTTGATCATGTCCACAGTTCTTGTCATTATCTTTCTCCTAATTTCCTCCAACATGGTTATTATAGATTTGTGCCTACATGATATGATCCATGAGTTAAAGGTCTCACACATGTTATTTTCAATTACATCACATTTGGAATGCTCTTGAAAGAATGCCCTAACCCATGACACCTTTGGATAATGAAATAAGTCAGCACAAATATCCTTACCAAGTTTGCTTATTTTATGAAGCTCATCCTTGAACTTCACTTCAAAACTTGACTTTGAACATCTCCAAAATTATTTTCTCCTTTCCTCTCCTTTCCAGGTTTGATTCAGCATTTGGTAGCAGTTCAGTAACTGCTGCATGAAAACCCTGCAAAGAAAATAAAATACAATTCAATACTTAATAGATACTCTGATAGCTTTAGCAAATGTAATATGTAATTTCCTTTTGTATATCTGCCATCACAGTAAGACCCTGTCCAGTACCCAACTACAGGTCCTCTTTCAAGTAATTGATGAAGAAACTCCAACTATGCTTAGTTTCTTTATCTACAACTGCCCAGGCTATAGGAAACATCTGATTGTTTCCATTCTTGCCAACTGCTACTACAAATTCACCCTTGCAAGCACCCTTTAAGAAACATCCATCAAATCCTATTATTCTTCTACATCCTTCCTTCCACCCACTTTTCAATGCCTCCAAGCACACATAGAAGTACATAAACAAATTCTTTCCTGGTGCAGTTTCTCCATCCATTCTTCAAAAAATAGAACTACCAAGATTGGTCTGTTTTATAACCTCAGCATAATCACATAATCTTGCAAATTTCATATTCCAGTTACCCATGGATTCTCTAAGAATCATTAGCTTTGCTTTGTAACAGATGGTCCTACCCACATACAATCCTAACTTCTCCCTACACAATTTTTGTATTTCCCAAATCTTTATGGATGATCGTTTAGTTATTTCATCCCTGAATTTGTTTGCTAAGAATTTACTTGTATACATTTTATTCTTATTTGATGGAGAACACTTATGTATAGGATGATAGTTCTTGATCAAAAAGTTACTAGAACCTATATCAGTTGCACCATAACACAACCATTTGCATTTTTTTCTGAATTTATATTTAGCCCTCACTCTATGAGTTTTATTAGGCCTTAACTTAATCTGATAATTATTTTCTACTGCATAATTTACCAAAGCCTTTCTAAATTATTTAGCATTTTCAAAAATCATTCCAAGTTCAAAAATAGAGACTTCACATTCAACATCATACCTGACATTTTTTCTCTTCCTTCTTCCTGGTTGATCAACACCCCTAACAGCTTCTGCATCTTTCATATCTTTGCTATTATCACTATCACAGTCTGAGCTATCAATATACTCTTTATCTCCTCCTAATCTGCCAACATATCTATCCTTCTTATTTTTTCTAATATTTTCAAAGCCTCTATCAATACCAGCTTCACCTACTGGTATTTCTTCAGGTACTTTCTTTTTTCTCTTAGGATTAGGATTTCTTTTATTCCTCCTTTCAGATTTAAAAGATCTCAATTCTTCATCAACATATGAATCGTCTTCATCAGGAATGACATTTATATCTGAGTCACTACTATGCAGATCTGACTCATTCACATTTGAAATATCCTTAGTCTCATTCACATCTAAAACAACCTCATTCTCCATATTTCCAACATCAACAGAGCCTGGCTATGGCAAAAGACCAGCTGGAGTTGGCAATTCCTCTAACTCATCAATTTCATGGACCACATAAACATGAAAGTCATCACCATCTATTAAGTCTTTCACATAGTCTAATAACTGAATATCAGAAGTAACTTGGACAAATTCATTGTTAACTTCATTTTGACAGTAATTTGTGTATCCAAGGTCTTCAGTGTATGAAAGAAACTCGACAAGGCTAAAATGATCTTTATCAATAGCAACGGGAAATACATCTACTTCTCCTTTGTAAGTAGGATTAGGGTCTGCGATAACAGGACCCCCATGATGAAAACATGTCAATATATAGTTGTCCATATATCAATAAGGAAATACCCAAAAAGCCCCTTACTTTATCAGTGCAATTTCCAAAAAAAAACTAGTTACAAAATGCTAACAAAGAGTAGACACAACCAAACCAGAACATACACCTTCTTCTTCAAGGATGAAATATGCAAACACAAAATAATGTCACTTCAAGAAGCATTTGATACAAATGTCAAAATACCCAATAAAAATGCAATCTCCAACACTTGATTTCAACCTTTAAACCTGGAAATTGGCAACATAAACAAACATAACAGTTAGTACTAACTAAGAATTGAATGAAAATCAAGAAAGATTGAACTTTCAAACACTTACCTAGGTTTTGATCAGTGAAGAAGGAAGAGGGTTTCGTTTGAACTGAAGAGACAACAGACACAGTGTGTTGAAGTTCAAGTTTTGGGCATTGAATGAAAATCAAGATTGCACCACCATACACTTGAGTGGTTTTTGATCGGTGAAGAAGGAAAAGAGGGTTTTTTTTGAACTGAAGAGACAATGAACTGTGTTGAAGATCAAGTTTTGGGTATTTAATTTTAAAGTTATATGACATGTAAAGTTGGTAGTGTTGGCAGAATTTAATTAGTCAATTAATCTATGTAGAGGAAAGTGTAATACACGCTCTACACTCAAACTTCAGATTGATTAAAAAGTGTCAAAATGACACAATAAACCCTTACATTAGGTGTCTAAAATAAATATATCTTGGTTTAGATGTCTAAGTGAAAGTTTACGTCAACTTTAAGGGGCCAGTGATGGGTTTGGCCGTATTGTAATAAAGAGATGGGATTTAGTCATACTTCTCAACAGAAACATCAACACTAAAGATAATATTAACCTGGTCTTCAATACAAAAGATAATGTGTTAGAACCAATCTTGGAGCTCGTGTTATCTCAGTAGAGTAACATGTAAGCAAAGTAACTAAAAATAGATTATCTCAAGATGACTATTCAGATATACAACCTGGAATAGGTCTCAATAAGTCCCTCAATGGACTTTGTCACGACATCTGCAAATCATTGCAGTTCAGTATGTTCAACGGAAAAGTATTTAGCTTTTCAAGGGATAACATAATACCTATTAAGCTTGTCAAAATCATATAGCTTTTAGTTATGACAATAAAGATAATTTTCAATAAAGATCATTTGTACAAATATATTGAAACATAATTGTTTTTCTCTCTTCAAGAGAAAGGAACTACTAAAAATGAATTCCAATTGAAGAACAATACTTATCAGAGTATGGAGTGTTGAACAGACAACTAATACAACACAGAGTGTTTGTGTATATGCATTTTCTAATTAAAATAAAATATTAAGTGCATATGTTAGTGCATATAAATTATGGTAGGAACTAACTATTAGGGGTCGTTTGGTTGGAAACAAGTTATCCAGATTAATTATCTCGGGATAAGTTATCATCGGGTAAGTTATTCTACCATATATATGGGATAACTTATCCCATTACTAAGGTATAAATGGTGGGATAAATAATCTCGTGATTGCCTTATACCTCCAACCAAACGCAGGATAAATATTCCTATATTTTATCCCTTGGATTATTATTCCTTATACTTCACACCAAACGACTCCTTAGATCTTGTAACTTATATAACCATTATTTCTTGTAACTCTTATGGTCAATAGTTTCTTGTAACTCATATAACCACTAGTTTCTTGTAACTTATGCAACATCTATCACATTCATCTACCCACATTACTACCCCTCATTATGCCCATTGGTAACATGGAAGACTTCTTCACCTATATATAATGATGCATCTTCCTTTGTGTTGGGTATGAAATGAAATACGTTAAGTGTGGAAAAATATTGTAGTGTGTAGTAGTGAAAGAGAGAGTTGAGACAAGAAAATATTTTTCCACTACTACACACTACAATATTTACATAATTAAGAATAAATCTCCTCATTAAAGTAGGATAACTAATTTTCCTAACTCATGCTAACACTCCCCCTCCAGATGGAGTATAGATATCATGTATGCCCATCTTGACAAGTGAGTTATTAAATGCTTATCTGGATACAACTTTAGTTAGAACATCAGCCAGCTGCTCTGAGATCTTCACATACGGGACTTTAATTGCCTTATCCTCAAACTTCTCATATATGAAATTACAATCAATCCCCACATGTTTAGTACGATCATGTTGGATTGGGTTTTCTGCAATTTTAGTTTTTGACTGGTTGTCGCAAAATAACTTTATAGGTTCAACGAGTGAAAAAATAAATTCCCCATAAATCGTTTCATCTATAGTAATTCTTGGATACCTTTAACCATTGCTCTGTATTCAGCTTCTGCACTAAACAATGAGACAACCTTCTGCTTTTTGCTTTTTCAAGTAACCAGGTTACCTCCAACAAAAGTGAAATACCCAGTTGTTGAGCGTCATCTTTCTCCTTTTGAACCCCAATCTGAATCACAATGACCCATAATTTTTGTATGGTGATTCTTACAGAACATGAGGCATCTTCCTGGTGCTAACTTCAAGTATCTCAAGACTTTAATAACTGCATTCATATGAACTTCACTTGGATTATGCATAAAGAGACTTACCACACTAACTGAATAAGCAATATATGGTCAGGTATGTGATAAGTATATCAAATGTCCCGCTAATCTTTGATATCACGCTTTGTTAGTAGGAACTTGATCAGTAAGTTCCTCTAGGCTATGATTTTGTTCAATCGGTGTATCAATAGGTTGACAACCTAAAATATCCATTTCTTTTAACAAATCAAGAACATATTTGCGCTAAGATAAAAAAAATTCCTTGTTTGAACCTAATAACTTCAATACCCAAGAAATACTTTAATCCGCCTATATATTTCATATCAAACTCAGATGATAAGTAAGTCTTTAATTTAGTCATCTCATCAGCAACATCACAAGTAACAATCATGTCATCGAATAAATGATAAGAATAGTTATCTTACCATTTTGTCTCTTCAAAAATAAGGAATGGTCTGCATTGCTCTGAGTATATCCATATTTCTTCATTGTTATTCAGAACCTTCCAAACCATGCTCTAGGCGATTGCTTCAGACCATACAATGCCTTTTTTAGCTTGCACACAAAATCTGTATTTTCAGAGGTATTGTAACTAGGAGGTATGCTCATATATATTTCTTCAGATAATTCTCCATGCAAAAAAGCATTTTTCACATCATATTGTTGTAGAGGCCAATCAAGATTAGTACCTATAGATAATAGAACACGAATAATACTTAGTTTTGCCACAGGCACAAAAGTCTTCTGATAATCAACATCATAAGTTTGTGTAAAACCACGAGCAACTAGTCTTGCTTTGAATCGATCAATTGAACCATCCGGCTTGTGTTTCACCGAAAAAACCCATTTATATCCAATAGGTTTCTTCCCTTTTGGTAACGACACAATATTCCATGTATGGTTTTTCTCTAGTTCTCGCATCTCCTCATTCATGGATTCTGCCCATTTAGGATCATCAAATGCTTCATCAAATCTTATAGGGATTTTAACCGATGACATCTGATTCACAAAGCCTTGGATAGATCTTGGTAAGTGTCCACTGAAAACATAATGAGCAATAGGATATTTGACTTTCTTTGAATTATCAGGGGAGTATCTTTCTGGTGCTTTCCCTCGATTGGTCCAAGGAGGTAACTGGTACTTATTCCTGTTATCATCATTAGAAACCACTGGTGTAGTATTGTCAATTAAATTGTTAGTATTAATTACCTCATAATTAATACATACCTCAGGAACATCATAAGAAGGAGCATCATTGGTGGGTACTAAAGGTACTGGAGAAGGGGAATCTTCACTTTCTTGTTGCTCTGTTTGATTGAGAATGCCATGGTCTAGAGATGTTGAGCTAAGCCATGTATTATCTGAATTCATACTACTATTTGGGTTTAATTGATAGGTTGAATGGAAAATTGAGGGAAAAAGAAGTGGAGAGGAAATGATATGTTCTCTCTTGCTTTATTAAATAAGCTTTGGTCCCACATAGGTGGTGGAAATGAAAAGTCTCCTACTTAAAAGTAGAAGCACTCCTTCATGTTGCTAAAGGGTCAAGAAGAGGGTCTCCCCTCGCGCCGTCATCGTCGCTCGCTCGGCTATGGCTACGGCTACGGCTTTGGCTTCGGCTACGGCTTCGGCTTCGGCTTCGGCTTCGGCTTCGGCTTCGGATTCGGATTCGGTCAATTGATTTGATTGATAATCTTTTTGGACCAAATTTTCTTTAAATTTTTAATTAATTAATATTATTTACTTATTTAATTAATTAAGTGGAAAAAATCCTGACCCGCGACCCGTTTTTTTCCCGGATTAATTTAAAATTTCCCTCCGTTTTTTCCAACGGATTTTTGAAAGGTTGCAACCTTGTCCGAAAAGTTGCAAACTTTTCCTCAACAGACAAATATTTTCCCAACAGGTGCCTTTTCTTAAAAGGTATAAACAGTCTATATATATATCTGTTAATCCTCAGAATGTTCCATACGAAAATTCTGAAATAACATCTTCTTCTTCTTCTTTCTGCACTTCCTAAAATCGTGTGATATACATCCTTCAAGTGGTTCGCAGTCATCAAAGATTTGTAGTACCTCTACTTTGGTGAGTAAATCGTTCTATCCTGGAAGGAAAGATTCCAAAACCTCGGGTACTTTGAGGGGAATAATTTCCTTAAGGACACACTGTGTATTCAGTGGGCTCGATTTTGTTCTTATAATAATTGTTCATATACTGTTATTATTTTTTGATTAATTCCAGATTCTGTCTTTATTATTTTCAGAAGTTTCTGTTACTGTTTAATATTTTCCAATACAGTTTACTAACAATCTTAAGGATATTATCGTTATTTTGTTTTTCTGATTAAACTGTATTATACTTTTGAAGACTAAAACCTGTGTGGTTTTCTACTCCGTATGAAATAAATATTCTGACTTGAAAAGTATAAAAACTTCGTTGGAATATTAAAGTTCATACTTGTACAACGATTTGAAGAGTATAAAAACTTCATCGTTGTTTTTTGTAAAAGGTCTGATATTCTGAAATATTAAGACAGTTTGTCTATTTTGACAGTGAAAAGAAATGACAAGTGATATTGCTACTACTTCTGCGACTGTTGCTGCAACAAGCCGCACTTCTGTGCCACCGGCAGAAAAACCAGGAAAATTTTCTAGAGCCAACTTCAAAGGATGGCAGCAAAGGGTGTTTTTTTGGCTTACCACTCTTGGTATGCAGAAGTTCACCAACGAAGATCCTCCTGTGCCCGCTGCTGATATGCCGGCCAATGAAAAGTTTATGATTACTAAGGCATGGACACAAGCAGATTTTCTATGCAAGGGCTATATCCTAAGTGCTTTGGATGATGATTTGTATAATGTCTACAGTGCTGTGAAAACTTTTAAAGAATTGTGGGATGCACTTGAGAAGAAGTACAAGACTGAAGACGCATGCTTGAAAAAATTTGTGGTTGCTAAGTTCCTAGACTATAAAATGATAGATAGCAGAACTGTTGGAACCCAGGTTCAAGAACTGCAACTTATTTTTCATGACCTTATTGCTGAAGGTATGGTAGTTAATGAAGCATTTCAAGTGGCTGCGATGATAGAAAAGTTGCCTCCTTCATGGAGAGATTTCAAAAATTATCTAAAGCACAAGCGCAAGAAAATGAAGTTGGAAGATCTTGTGATTCGTTTCAAGATTGAGGAAGATAACAAAACAGCAAAAAAGAAGTCGCGTGGAAATTCAACAATTATGGGAGCGAACATCGTTGAAGATGCTGCTCCAAAGAATAAGAAAAGGAAGCAACCTTTTGGAAAGAATCAGTAGCAGAACAAGAAAAAGTTCAAGGGCAATTGTTATAATTGTGGGAAAGTTGGACACAAAGCTCCAGATTGTAGTCTTCCGAAAAAGGACAAGAGAAAGGGACAAGCCAATATGGTGGAAAATAAAGAAGGTATCGATGATTTGTGTGCAATGCTATCAGAATGCAACCTAGTAGGTAATCCCAAAGAATGGTGGCTTGATTCGGAAGCTACTTCACATGTGTGTGTAGTCCGAGAAGCCTTCTCTACTTATTCCCCTGCAGCACCTGATGCGATGATCTATATGGGAAATTCTGCAACTGCTAAGATTGAAAGCTATGGGAGAGTATTTCTGAAAATAACATCCGGCAAGGTGGTGACACTGAACAAAGTGTATTATGTTCCAGAAATGCGAAAGAATTTGGTGTCTGCCGGCCTTCTTATCAAGAATGGATTCAAGTGTGTTCTAGTTTCAGACAAAGTAGTTGTCAGTAAGAATGAAATGTATCTAGGAAAAGGCTACCTCACTGAGGGTCTTTTCAAACTAAATGTAATGGTAGTTGATGATCATAAAGTTCAAGCTTCTTCTTACTTACCTGAGTCAAATAATTTATGGCATTTACGTTTAGGACATGTCAATCATAAAACCTTGCGGAAATTGATTAATTTAAATATATTGCCTAACTTTGATTGCAATAAATTAAAATGTCAAGTATGTGTTGAATCTAAGTATGCTAAGCATCCTTATAAATCTATTGAAAGGAATTCTAGTCCCTTAGAATTGATTCACACAGACATTTGTGATATGAAGTTTATACCAACTCGTGGTGGAAAGAAGTATTTTATAACTTTTATTGATGATTGCACTCGATATTGTTATGTATATTTGCTTAATAGTAAGGATGAAGCAATTGATGCATTTAAGCAATACAAGAACGAAGTGGAAAATCAATTGAATAAAAAGATAAAAATAATTAGAAGTGATAGGGGTGGAGAATACGAATCTCCTTTTGAAAAGATATGTTTAGAATATGGAATTATTCATCAAACTACTGCCCCCTACACATCTCAATCAAATGGAATTGCGGAAAGGAAAAACCGAACATTAAAAAAAATGATGAATGCTTTATTAATAAGTTCCGGTTTACCGCAGAACCTGTGGGGAGAAGCTATCCTTACAGCTAATCGAATACTCAACAGAGTACCCCACAGTAAAACACAAACTATTCCATATGAACTATGGAAAGGAAGAAAACCCAACTTGAAATATTTCAAAGTGTGGGGGTGTTTAGCAAAGGTCCAAGTTCCTTTGCCCAAAAGGGTAAAAATTGGACAAAAGACCGTGGATTGTGTTTTTATTGGCTATGCTACAAACAGCAAAGCTTGTCGATTTTTGGTTCACAATTCGGACAATCCTGAAATTAATGTTAATACGGTAATTGAATCAGATAATGCTGAATTTTTTGAAAATATTTATCCGTATAAAACTAAAAGTGAATCCTCAAGTGAAAGATCTAAACGACCAAGAGAAGTTCAAAAGGAAAGTAAACCAACCGAAGAGGATCCAAGGCGTAGCAAACGTCAAAAGATATCTACTTCCTTTGGACCAGATTTTGTGATATTCTTACTTGAAAATGAGCCTCAAACATTTAAAGCAGCAATGTCTTCTTCTGATTCAGCATTTTGGAAAGAGGCAATCAATAGTGAGATTCAATCAATTTTGAATAACCATACATGGGAATTGGTTGATCTTCCTCCTAGAAATAAACCTTTAGGATCAAAATGGATATTTAAAAGGAAAATGAAAGCTGATGGCACTATTGATAAATATAAGGCAAGACTTGTGGTCAAAGGTTATAGACAAAAAGAAGGTCTTGATTACTTTGACACATACTCGCCGGTAACAAGAATAACATCTATTCGGGTGTTAGTGGCACTTGTAGCTGTATATGGTCTTGAAATTCATCAAATGGATGTTAAGACGACTTTCTTAAATAGAGAATTGAAGGAAGAAATTTATATGGAACAACCTAAGGGTTTCGTAGTTCCAGGTAAAGAAAGGAAAGTGTGCAAACTTGTTAAGTCGCTTTATGGACGTAAACAAGCACCTAAACAATGGCATGCAAAATTTGACCAAACAATGTTGGCAAATGGATTTAAGATTAATGAGTGTGACAAATGTGTTTACATTAAAAATACTCCAAATCATGAAGTTATTGTTTGTTTATATGTTGATGACATGTTGATAATGAGTAAAGACATTGCCAATGTAAATGCTACGAAGTGTATGCTTGCTAGCAAATTTGACATGAAAGACTTAGGGGTTGCTGACTTAATCTTAGGAATTAGGATCCATAAAACTCCACAAGGTCTAGCATTATCACAGTCACATTATATTGAAAATATACTTGATAAGTTTAAATATTTAAATTTCAATATTGCAAAAACTCCAATTGATGTAAGTTTTGCACTTCAAAAGAATGAAGGTAAAAGTGACTCACAATTGGACTATGCACGAGTTTTGGAAAATTTGATGTATATTATGAATTGTACACAACCAGATATAGCATGTGCTATTAGCAAGTTGAGTCGATTCACGAATAATCCTAATCAAACTCATTGGATGGCAATGAAATGAGTCTTGGGGTATTTGAAACACACCCAAAACTATGCTTTGCATTATAATAAATATCCCGCAGTAATTGAGGGATATAGTGATGCAAACTGGATCACCGGATCATCTGAAGTTAAATCCACAAGTGGATATATTTTCACCGTTGGTGGAGGAGCAGTGTCTTGGAAATCATCAAAACAGACATGCATCGCCCGCTCTACAATGGAGTCTGAATTTATAGCTTTAGACAAGGCTGGTGAAGAAGCTGAATGGCTTCGAAATGTTTTGGAAGATATTCCATTTTGGCCCAAACCTTTGGCACCCATATGTATACATTGTGATAGCCAAGCAGCAATAGGGAGGGCAGGAAATGTTATGTATAATGGAAAATCGCGTCACATTCAACGGCGATACAATACTGTTAGACAACTACTCTCTAGTGGTGTTATCACTATTGACTACGTAAAGTCAAGAGATAATGTATCGGATCCACTAACAAAAGGCTTATCTAGAGAAGTTGTTGAAAGATCATCGAGGGGAATGGGGTTAAGGCCTAGGACAAGTCAACATGGCGGTAACTCTACCTAGTAGACTGGAGATCCCAAGAACTAGGTTCAAAGAGATCAAACAAAGTTATGATTGACGGTTCAACATTGTCAAATAACTCAACTCATTCTCGTAATGATGACAATGTTCAGAAACAAAGGATAAAACCTTAAGGCTTTTTAATGAGTTAATAAAGCTTTAAAGGTTTTTTAATGATTGTCTAAATATGAAGGAAAATGACTAGATAGTGTGTCTATAGGACTACACATTTAGAAATCAACTATGTGAATGTAAAGTATAAGCCGCTTCAAGGAGAATGACGGTAAAGGCCCATTCTCTATGCATTCACGAAACCAGGCGGTGTTCATGGCTGAAACGAACACAACCGTGAGAACCATAGATGGTTGATGATTGATTATGTGACTTATGTTGTCTAGTTATACAACAAAGTTCGACGGTTCAAAGATATCGCATCTACCGATTGATCGAGTATATCCTATATAAGTTCACTATGGAAAGTTCAAAGGGAAACCTACTTATCCAGATGCAATTAATCTTCGCTTGTATATCACACACTTATCCGTGCATTCCTTTATCTTGTAGACATTCCTCATTCATGTGAGGGATTGTTGGGTTTAATTGATAGGTTGAATGGGAAATTGAGGGAAAAAGAAGTGGAGAGGAAATGATATGTTCTCTCTTACTTTATTAAATAAGTTTTGGTCTTACATAGGTGGTGGAAATGAAAAGTCTCCTACTTAAAAGTAGAAGCACTCCTTCATGTTGCTAAAGGGTCAAGAAGAGGGTCTCCCCTCGCGCCGTCATCGTCGTCGCTCGCTCGGCTCGGCTCGGCTTCGGCTACGGCTTCGGCTTCGGCTTCGGATTTGGATTTGGATTTGGTCAATTAATATGATTGATTGATAATCTTTTTGGACCAAATTTTCTTTAAATTTTTAATTAATTAATATTATTTACTTATTTAATTAATTAAGTGGAAAAAATCCTGACCCGCGACCCGTTTTTTTCCCGGATTAATTTAAAATTTCCCTCCGTTTTTTCCAACGGATTTTTGAAAGGTTGCAACCTTGTCCGAAAAGTTGCAAACCTTTCCTCAACAGACAAACCTTTTCCCAACAGGTGCCTTTTCCTAAAAGGTGTAAACAGTCTATATATATATCTGTTAATCCTCAGAATGTTCCATACGAAAATTCTGAAATAACATCTTCTTCTTCTTCTTTCTGCACTTCCTAAAATCGTGTGATATACATCCTTCAAGTGGTTCGCAGTCATCAAAGATTTGTAGTACCTCTACTTTGGTGAGTAAATCGTTCTATCCTGGGAGGAAAGATTCCAAAACCTCGGATACTTTGAGGGGAATAATTTCCTTAAGGACACACTGTGTATTCAGTGGGCTCGATTTTGTTCTTATAATAATTGTTCATATATTGTTATTATTTTTTGATTAATTCCAGATTCTGTCTTTATTATTTTCAGAAGTTTCTGTTACTGTTTAATATTTTCCAATACAGTTTACTAACAGTAACATATTCATACCACAATTTCCAGGTAGTAACACTATCCAATTCTGCTCTTCAACCTTATTCTCCTCCTGAAGAGGAGAACTAGATAACTTCAGAGAGAAATACATCTCCGTTTCAGAGAAAGACATATCCATAGTAACATACAATCTCTTGGTGGGGGGGGGATGATAACATTTGTATCCCTTTTTATGAGTCAAATACCCAATAAACACACACCATAATACGCATGGATCAAGCTCGGTACGTTTGTGTTTTGGGAGATGAACAAAAATAACAAAACCAAAAACTCGATGTTCTAAGTTTAACGTAAATGAGAGGCTAACAGAACTGGAGAGGTAATTTAAGGGAGTATTAAAATAGAGAACACTATTAGGTACACGATTTATTAAATAAACAGCATACAAGATAATATCCTCCCAAGATGCAGGTTGCATATGAGAACTAATCAAACATGCACGCATAACTTCTAATATATGATGATTTTTCATCTCTGCTACGCTATTTTGCTGAGGTGTAAAAGAGCATGTAGTTTCATGAATGATGCCATGATTTTGGAGATAAGACTGCAACACTTGATTAACAAATTCTCCTCCATTATCTGACCTAAGGACTTTTATTTTGTCTGAAAATTGAGTTTGAATCATCTTATGAAATGAGCGGAAGCATTCAGAAACATCACTTTTATTCTTCATTAGATAAATCCATGTCATATGACTTAAAACATCAACAAAGACTACAAACCAACGATATCCAGCTGAACTAGAGATTGGAGAAAGACCCTACACATCAGAGTGAAACAATGCAAAAGGCTCAGTCACCTTACTAGTACTTAAAGGATAAGTAGTATGATGACTTTTAGCTAATACACAAACATCATAATAAAAATTAGAGAAATCACACTCTAAGAACAAAGTTGGGAATAAGTGTTTAATGTAGCCAAAAGAAGCATACCAAATCTTCGATGCCACATCCATATTTGGTGTTCTTTAGCAGAATAGAAACCTTGACTGGTTAGAGCAATACCATGGCATACATCATCCACATAATAAAGCCCCCCTCTTTTAGTACCACACCCAATAATCTCCTTGTTGTTGAGGTCCTAAAAGGTGCAAAAATGAGAATACATTAATACTAGATAATTTAACTGTTTAGTTACTTGAGAAACAGATAACAAATTATTGGATGATGAAGGAAAAAATAATGTATGCTCTAGAGACAAGAAGGGAGTTAAAAAAACAGTTCCATCATTGGTAATTTGGGATGATACACCATTTGCATTGGACGCATGTGAATGATGTGGTTATCAAGAGCCTGTAGAAGCGACTGATCAAAGGTCATATGATCAGTGGCTCCAGAGTCAATAACCTATCCATTGTCTTTATTAGAATCCATATTAGTAAGAGTTGATCAAATATTACCTGATGTGTGTCTAGGTATAGTTAAATCAAAATCACTAATTTCAGTTGAAACCAAAGTCGTTCTAGCATTTGGCAATGATGTGCTAGATGAAATCATAATAGTAACTTTTCAATCATTTTTATCATCATTCTTTCGATTTTGCCGATGCCTAGACTTCTTTTCATTTAAACCATCCCACCAATTTGGATATCCATGCAGGTTAAAATAATTTTCAACTGCATATTTGGGATTAGCGCAAAGAGTACAACCCTTTTCACCATTGCTATGAGCTTTTGAGTTATAATTTCAATTCTGGACAAAAGAAGTCTTTGCTGTCATAGCCATGCTGGAATCTGTATTATTACTTAACATTATATTCCTCCGTTGTTCTTCATTTAGAACCATAGAAAAAGTAGATTTTGGATTGGAAAAAGGATTCACACAAAGAATATCACTTTAGACACGATCATAAATATCATCCAAAGCAGCCAGAAATATATACAAATGTTCTTTTTCAATTTCCTTCCATTGTACCTGGACAACATCAAGTTGTATGAAAGAAATGGACTTATGATGATCGAGTTTCTGCCATATTTTTCACAAATCTGCAAAGTATGTAGAAACTATTTTTCCCTCTTGTTTCATACGCATTGCTTGGCAAGAGAGATCGTAAATCACTTATCTATCAACCCCTTCATAATATGTTTAAGACATGATAACCCAAATTCTCTTAGCCTTCAGAAGACGAACAAATAAGCTCATAATGTCGGATTCTATGGCACCGACAAGCCAACTTTTAAGAATAAAATTATTCATACTCCGCTTTTCATAAGTGGCATCACTAGCAAGAGGCTCTTTAATTATTTTTCGACAAGTATTTCATTTTTTCACGACATGCAACAAACATCTCAACAACTTGAGATCAAAGAGAATACTTTTTGCCATGAGTTTTACACCGAAAGGAATGGCTATAGGTTCTAGAATAGTGTTTGTATTTTTAGAGGATTCTGTTGGGTGGAGGAAGCACCACAATAAAAGTTTGATGTAATAAAAATAATAAAAATAAATTAGACACGAGAATTTTACGTGGAAACCCCTCTAAAGATAGAGGGAAAAACCACGGGGTAGAAGGATCTCACTAATTTAATATGGAGTATACAGCTCTCAAATACAAGGAGAAAACAACAATTAACACTTCTCTCTTGTAAAAGGAACAACTACTAAAGAGGACACTCAAGACTACAATATTTGTCTTGGTGTATAACTCTCTTTGTATTTTTACTCTCTCTTTCTGGGATTTTTTTGGATGATATAAATGAGGGCAGGAGGCCCTCTATTTATAGTGGGATGAAACGCATAAACGCGTTTCATTAAAAACGCGTAGCTGCCTTTCTTGACTTTTGTTTGCAGCCTTTCCCTTTTTTTCCTTCCTTTTCACTTTTCCTTGTAGCCATTCTTGACTTTCATTTTTTCTTTTCATTGCAGATTGCAGTCATTCTTGACTTTCATTCTCCCACTTGAAGATTTAATTGAGAATTAATTAATTCTTCACACCATCCTTTCTACCCAACTACTGCAATGTTACATTTCTGCTAGGCCAATAGAAGATCGACACCGTATGAACTTGTTACTGTTGATCGGCTTCGTAAACATATCTGCCAAGTTGTCATTAGTGTGAATTTTCTGAATATCCACACTGCCTTCTTCCACCTTCTCACGAACAAAGTGATACTGAACTCGTATGTGCTTTGTCCTTAAATGAAATACCAGATTCTTTGCAAGATGCAAAGCGCTCTGACTATCACAAAATAGAGCAACCTTCTCTTGTTTGTGCCCGAGCTCCTCCAGAACATCTGCATCCATATTGCCTCTTTGCAAGCTTGTGTAGCTGCTACATATTCTGCTTTCGTCGTAGATATTGCCACGATAGATTGCAGTTTTGAAACCCAGCTTACAGCTCCTCCAGCAAGAGTAAACACATAACCTGTGGTGGACTTACTTTTATCAAGATCACCTGCATAATCCGAATCAACATAACTTTTAACAATAAAGTCTGATCCTCCATAACACATTGTAACATCTGAGGTACCCTTGATGTATCTCAGGATCCTCTTAACAGTATTCCAATGCTCTCTTCCAGGATTAGCCATGTACCGACTAACCACTCCCACTGCTTGTGCAATGTCAGATCTTGTACATACCATGGCGAATATTAAACTTCCCACTGCTGATGCATACGGTACTCGAGACATCTCCATCCTCTCTAATTCATTGCTAGGACTCATACTTGAGGATAACTTGAAATAAATAGGAAGTGGGGTAGAAATTGACTTACAATCTTGCATCTTGAAGCATCTCAAGATTTTCTTCAAGTAGTTCTTTTGAGAAAGCCAAATCTTCCTATTATTTCTGTCTCGGTGAATTTGCATCCCTAGAATCTTGTATGCTGGTCTCAAGTCCTTCATTTCAAACTCCCTAGCTAATTGTGCCTTTAAATTTGTGAGACGATCTTTGTTGGGGCCTGCTACCAACATGTCGTCAACATACAACAGCAAAATAACAAAATCTTCATCACCAAATCTTTTGTAATAAACACAAGGATCTGAACTATGTCTGTTGTATCTAAGATTTATAATGAAGGAATCAAATCTCTTATACCAGCATCTCGGCGCCTGTTTGAGACCATATAGAGATTTGTTCAATCTGCAAACCAAGTTCTCTTTTCCCTGTTCTTCAAAACCTTCTGGTTGGAGCATATAGATTTCTTCTTTAAGCTCTCCATGAAGAAATGCAGTTTTGACATCTAACTGCTCCAAGTACAAGTCAAATGTAGCACACATCGCCAGGACCACTCAAATTGTTGTGAGTCGAACCACCGGAGAAAATATCTCATTGAAGTCTATATCTTCTTTCTGAGCGAATCCTTTCACCACCAATCTTGCACGATACTTCTCCACTTGATCATTACTATTGCGTTTGATCTTGTAGACCCATTTGTTTCCAATGACCTTCCTTCCTTGTGGTAATTGAATAAGATTCCATGTTTTATTTTTATGGAGAGCTTCAATTTCTTCTTGCATTGCTGCCACCCACAGAGATGATTCTTGGCCTTTCATAGCCTCATAAAAAGTTGAAGGCTCTCCATCTTCTGTTTGTAGACAATATGCAATATTACTCTCCATAGAATAATCTGAGTGCCAAGCTGGTTCTCTTCTCTCCCTAGTTGACCGTCGAACTTCTGGAGTTTCGATCTCAGCTTGCTCTTGTTCTTCGTGCTCTGGTGTTGCTTCAGAGGAAACTGGAACTTCTTATATTTCTTCAACTTCAACTGTAGTAGTCTCTGATTTTTCTTTTGAAGTGCTACCTTCTTTGGCTTGTATCTTGTTTTCAACAAATACAACATCCCTGCTGATTACCACCTTGCGGGCTGTGGGATCCCACAAGCGATACCCCTTGACTCCATCAGCATACCCTAAGAAAATGCATTCTCTGGATTTTGGATCCAACTTCGATTTTTCTTGGGTGTTGTACATAACATAAGCAGGACTTTCGAATATATGTAAGCGAGAATAATCAGCTGGTTTTCCTGTCCACATCTTCATTGGCATTTTTAGATTAATTGCGGTTGATGGTGACCGATTGATCACATAACAGGCGGTTTTGACTGCTTCTGCCCAAAATGGTTTTTCCAAACCTGCAGTTGCCAACATAGCTCTTGTCCATTCCAACAAAGTTTTGTTCATCCGCTCTGCTACTCCATTTTGTTGTGAAGTATATGCCACCGTGAACTGCCGTTTAATACCTTCTTATTTACAGAAGTTATTAAATTCATCACCAGTGTATTCTTCTCCATTATCTGTCCTCAAACACTTGATCTTTTTCTCAGATTTAAGTTCCACCCGCGCTTTGAATTATTTGAAAACTGGAAAAACATCTGTCTTTCTCTTGATTGGATACACCCAACTTCTCCTAGAGTAATTATCGATGAATGATACAAAATATTTCGCTCCTCCTAGAGACTCCACCGGTGCTTGCCAGACATCGAAGTGGACCAGATCTAAAATTTCCTTGCTTTTAGCAGAGGAACTGCTAAACTTCAGTCTATTTTGCTTGTTGGTAACACAATGCTCACAAAAGGGTAGTGAAATCTTTTTGAGCCTCGGAAGAAGCTTTTGCTCAGCAAGAATCTTCAAACCTCATTCCGACATATAGCCAAGTTTACGATGCCATATCATCATTGATTCTTCAAATGAACTTGCTGATGCGGTTGATGCTTCTCCTTCTTGGTGTGTTTCACCTTTAAGCACATATAAATTTACAGCAAGTTTTTTTGCTTTCATCACTACAAGCGCTCCTTTGGATATTCTCATGATTCCACCGTGAGTCTTATATGAACATCCATTATCATCTAGTTGTCCTAAAGACAATAGATTCTTCTTCAAGTCTTTTACATGTCGTACCTCCTAGATGGTGCGTACCGTGCCATCATACATCTTTATTTTGATGGAACCAATACCAATAACATCCAAAGAATGATCGTTTCCCATGAACACAGACCCTCCTGAGATAGGATTATATTGATGGAACCATTCTCTCCTGGAAGTCATGTGCCATGTTGCTCCTGTGTCTATGATCCAAACATCAGCAAAATATTTTCTGCCTTCATTATTTGATATTGCCTCACTACATAAAATATCGCCATCATCCGAGGTACATGCAACATTCCCTTGAGCATTTGATGGCTCAGAGTTTTCACCCTTCTTCTTGAACCGACAATCTTTCTTGAAGTGCCTTTCTTGCCACAGTTGTAGCACTTGATATTCTTCTTACTTCTTGATTGAGATCTGCCATGATTGTGACTCCCACTGGGGCCACGTTTCGATGGTCTTCCTCTCACCATCATCAAAGTTTCAGCTTGCTGCGAACTTGCTTGTCTGTCTTCCTTATTTTTGCGTCGATTTTCTTCTTCTAAGACAGCGGCTGCAATTTCATCGAAAACTAGACTGTCTGTATTGTTCGTCAAGTTGATGATGAGTTGATCATATGAGTTAGGCAGACTTTAAAGTAGAAGCTCCGCACATTCAGTCCCCTCTATTTTGCAACCAATTGTTGTAAGTTGCGAAAACAGAGTATTCAAAGTATTGATGTGTTCAGTAACTGACATGGATTCTGCCATTCGAAGAGTATACAATCTTCTTTTTAAGAAGATTTTATTATGCAAAGACTTGGCCTCATACAACCCTGTAAGAGTATCTCATATTTCCTTCGCCGTCCGTTTTTCTGCCACACTAGACAACACTTGATCAGCTAGTGCCAAGTGTAGATCAGCAACTGCGTTGCTGTCTATGTCATTCCACTTGCTGTCATCAACAAAGTCTGTGGGTCTGCCTTCAATTGCAGCTAAGCAATTGTCCTTTCTCAGTATTGCTTTTATTTTCATTTTCCACAATGAGAAATTAGTCTCATTGAATTTTTCAACGTCAAACTTTGTTGTACTCGACATTGTTATTTGCTTCACACCCTTCTAGATCATTTTTGAATATTTTTGCGAACAACCGTGACAAACTGTACCATCACCGAAATTTCCTATTCATGTGAATAGTACTATTCACTGAATTTTACTATTCACGAAAAGTTGTTATTCACAGATAGTACCTTCACATAAAATAGACAGAATAACCGAGGGTTCTGATACCACTATTAGATGGAGGAATCACCACAACTAAAGTTTTATATGATGAAAATAATGAAAATAAATTAGACACAAGAATTTTACGTGAAAACCCCTCTAAAGATAGAGGGGAAAAACCATGGGGTAGAAGAATCTCACTAATTTAATATGGAGTATACAGCTCTCAAATACAAGGAGAAAACAACAATTAACACTTCTCTCTTGTAAAAGGAACAACTATTAAAGAGGACACTCAAGACTACAATATTTATCTTGGTGTATAACTCTCTTTGTATTTTTACTTTCTCTTTCTGGAATTTTTTGGATGATATAAATGAGGGCAGGAGGCCCTCTATTTATAGTGGGATGAAACGCATAAACGCGTTTCATTAAAAACGCGTAGCTGCCTTTCTTGACTTTTGTTTGCAGCCTTTCCCTTTTTTTCCTTCCTTTTCACTTTTCCTTGCAGCCATTCTTGACTTTCATTTTTTCTTTTCATTGCAGATTACAGCCATTCTTGACTTTCAGATTCACCTATGGTAGAGTCAATTTAGGAAAAGAGAAGATAATGATTAGATGAGCAAGCGCTCTGATACCAACTTAAAATGTGTGGAAAAATTAATCTTCAGTATGATGTGGCTATACATTATATAGAATTACAAAGATATGAGCAAATATGTAGATACTTACAATCCCAAAGAATATGCTACTACAATCCCACAAGATATTCTAAATGATTTACATAATTAAGAATAAATCTATTCATTAAATTAGACTAACTAATTTTCCTAACTCGTGCTAACAATAAGAAGATAGATATAGATATGTAAGAGTGAAAATGAATTTCAAAAAGTATCAGATATATACAAAGAAGAAGATAGGTGATATATATAGTGGGTGACTTTTTTAGTAATCAACATTTTAGAAGCAATTTCTTTATTTATTTGTTACAAGTTTTGGGTCATATTGATCTGCAATAATCAATAGAAATTATTATCTTATCACATACAGATATTTAGCGGGACCTAAGCAACGATCTCTTCTATATCTAACAATATCCACTAAATTTCAGTTCAAAACACAAATAACTTTTTCCTTTACTCAACAATAACGATTAGAGTAAAAAATTCATTTATCAAATTTGATCAAAAACTTAAACTTTAAATAAAAACTAAAAAGACCCACAGAACAAATTGACGAATCAAATTTTATCAAATGTAGTTAACATGCATACATAACACATATGGGAAAATAAATCATCACCTACAGTTATAGGCAATCGAATAGATTCATTGCATGAGACTTATCAACACGAACTCATTCACATTCACCCTTTATTTCATGATACTCATTATTCAGGTAATTACAGAAAATAGTCAGCATGAACACACACACTTATTTGTATAAGCTTCTCCCACTATGTATACCAATAGCCCATAACCTATAAGTCGCAGGATTTCATTATGACCCAACTATTTTCCTACAATTAATCTCATTAGAGAAGCAGCCCTCACAACATGGATTATGAAGATTGACATTCAGATATTGGACCACCACAACTAATCACCGAATATCATGATCCATATCATACCTTCCTATCCTAAACAACAATAATAATCATTTAGCCATCCCTACTCTGTACCCGAAGGCCTAAGCATGAACTCTCCCGTCAACTTACATAATAATATGCTTTGGAAACTAGTTTACAACTACTATATTAAGAAAATCTAGCTTATATGGGTGCCAAGCAGCTGTGGAAAACTTATAGCACGATCCGTGACTTTCAGAAGGAGAAACGATTGAGATAAGACCGAAATCTATGGGTTGTAACCTTGTTTTGCGCTAGAATCTCCTTCCTCCCTTCCCTCTCAACCTAGAACAACTTTTTAGGCGTTTCTAGTGTGACCCTTGTCTATTTTGACACTCAAGGGAAGGAGAAGAAAATAAAAACTAGCATTTTTAAATTTTGTCCCGTCGATCCTTCTATGAAGAGTCTCATCCCACCACGACAATGTCGCTATGGCGGGAATATTCTCGCTATGGCGGGATGGAACAGACCCAGATCAACTTAGTTCACAAAATTTTTGCTCTGCCTAACTAACGATGACTCAGATCGTTATATAAGTACACCGGTATGGTATCCGATCCAATATGAAATTACATATCACAATCACAATGAATAGTGCACAAACTTGTAGAACCAGATAATTCATTCATTTCATGCAATTTGATCACAACTATCATTTCAATTCATGTTCTTTCCCTTTCTCCTAATCATATATCATGCATGCAATACTATTGAAGTAGTTAACATGTACATATAACACAAATGGAAAAAACACAACCATTACCTACCTTAATGCAAGTTTTGAAACTCAAAAGAACTGGAGTTTTTTTCTTTTTCCAATGTCCTGGATTGTTCTTGGTCTAAACAAATAAAGAACATAAATAATCAATGAAGAATGGCCTAATATACCCGGATTATATCAAAATCCTAACCCTTGTCTAATTCCATGATCATCTCACCCAACTACGACTTTTTCCACAACTAATTTCACATCAAGACCTTCCCCTAAGAGAATTCCCATAGATTCTAAGGTGTAAGAATCGAATTACAAGTTAGAGAAATGATTAACTTACCTTTATCAAAGAAATTGATGGAAAATTGAAAAAAAATAGTCCTAGGTCGTCTCTAGCTCTCCAAGAACGAAGTTGCAGAAATAAAAATAATTTTGGGACTTTTCAAACTTAAACCCTGTGACTGTTCCATTATAGCAGACCTCAGCCCGTCATAGCGGCCCTGCTATAGCAGGATCTATCCAGTCATAGCGGCTTGTACGAAGTTAAAAACTCCGAATTCCTTTTCCAAACCCCCATTTCGCAACATAACCTCAAAACTTGACGTTCTAAAATAAGTTCTTCACACCAAATCAATTTTGAGAGTTCTAGTTCACCCGAATTCACTTCTGAAAGGCCCTACTAATTGCTTATGTCTTATCTATCATAAAATCCAATCCAAGTTTAGACATTAATTCCAATCCTTACCCGAATTTTTGTAGGCCTATCCTCACTCGAATTTCATTTGAGATTAGCCTAGCTCAAAATTTTTAAGTTACTACTCAAAAGATTTTGTCACGCCCCGGAAGGGTACCCTAGACGTTTTCGACACTCAGAAATCATTACTGGCTCCCAAGCGAACCACTTGACGTAATCACACATTTGTTCATTCATTCAATCAGCGGAAGACTTAAAATAAAGAGATAATTAAGTGGGCAATTTCAATCAACAATCTAGCTTAAGGAAGAAAGGTCATGGGCCAACAAGTCAAACTCCAATCTATGTTGTTAAATAGTATGAAAAGAATAATTCAAAAAAGTAAAATACTCAATCGACCCATCATTATCTAGTCTATGAAGCCTCTATTACTACTATCTAATTTGTGCCAATGACGGGTTCATGGCTACCTCAAATCAGAATGAAAAGACTAAACTCAACACAAAAATAACATAAGTAGTATCCTCTAAATGTAGGGAAGGACTCACTAATAAGCTGAGTGTGAACAGATCCTCAATGGTGCGCCTATTGATGATCTCTTAAGCTTGTCTCTGCATCATGAAATGATGCAGGTCCAAATGAACGTCAGTATATGGAATGTATGAGTATGTAATATGGTAGAATAAAATATATATCAACGTAGAATATTATCAGTTCAGATATCTCAAATTAGAAAGATAAGAGAGACTCAATCAAGGTGTCATAAGTCTAAAGTAAGAATACAGTTTAGATAAAGACCAATCATACACAATCCAATCCAATCACATACAATTCAATTTAATTTAATCACATACCATCCAATCCAATTCAATCATATGCAATCCAATCCAATCCAATCATATACAATCCAATCACATACCATCCAATCCAATCCAATCATATATCATCAGTTCAACGAATAAAGTCAAAGAACTCAACTCAATAGACATGTGAACTAAAATTTAGAAATGTATTACAAATTAACTCAATCATCTACAATACCAATCAAACCAATTACATCATACTCAATCAACTCAATAATAAACTCAAAGGACTCGACTCAACAGGTATGCAAATCAGAATTTAAAAATGTATTTCAAATCGAATCAATCATCTACAATCTCAATCAAACCAATCATATAAAGCACAATCCACTCAATTTGGGAGTTTCTCTAACCGAAAAATATCACATATGAACTAGTGATGTACAATAAGCCGACGTTGTTTCCACGTTCGTCCATACTTTTCCAGGGTATGAACGAATCAACCAATCATGGATCTAATAATCAATCAAGTCCTATCATGTTAGGACAATAAAATAGAAAACATTCGACTTTAACGGTTCAATCATTTCCTACGTTGGCTACGTAGTTTATGGAATTCGAGTATGGACTATATTCTTACCCAATTCGGTGCTCAATACTCCTCTCAAAACTCAATATGCTCATATCTATCAGGTGAATAAAACACTCAAAATACTCATTTAGTCTCTTTGGACTTAGTTCAAATCAACTCATTTAGTCTCATTAGACTCTTTTCAAAACGCAATCAATCTGGTCTCATTGGACCTTCTTTCAAAACTTAATCAATGTCAATCATCACTTCATTCAATTAGGCAATCCTTTCAGACTCATTCATGACTCATCAGGACTCCAAATCAACAATCGTTAATATTTTCATTTAAGACATGCTTTCAACTCAATCATGTAGTAAATATTAAATGCATTTAAAATATAATTTTCACTCCTCAAGTCAAACTCAAAATAGACGTTTTAATGTAAAAATGTTCAACTCGTTTATACTTAAAATACTCTTGCTCAAACTCTTTCTAAATCAAAGATGAAAATAACTATTCTTTAAACTCAAAATAGTGCATAAATAATTTATGCAAAAACGTTCACAAATTATTACTAAAACTCCTTCTCAAATAATCATTTATACTCAAAGTGCTCACAAGACTCCAATCAAATCGAATTGTGCAAATCATATCACGTAGTCACATTAGACTCCAATTCATTACATCTCAAAACATCATCATCAACATTACATCTTCATCAACCATTTCACTTTTTAAATATGAACATCATTTACATCATCATCAAACATCTTGCTCCAAAATCCTCATTTAACTCTATGTTTAATTTCATCAAAATCATTAAAATATGCATCACCTCACTTTGAAAGCAATATTTTAGTTATATATGAAAAACCATCAATCTCAATCTCAAGACAAATTATGACAAAAATAAAATCTCATCTTGGGTTTATGTGAATGAATACATGAATCCATAATCTCAACAAAACTCAACTCAAAAACATCTTTAATACATATGAATTTATATACAAAACTCAATAGAAATTATTGATAACTCAAGAACTCAACTCATGGAACCTCAAACTCAACTTAACTCGAATTAATGAAGATGTAGGGCACGTGGATGAACTCAAGCCAAGGTTATGAGTAGCCTTACATACCTGGAATGAAGATTATCTCACCAAAAACTAAGAACATGGCTTGAAGATCTTAAATCCTTGAGTTTGAGAGAAAATTTGTTGGAGATGATTTGAGAGAGAAGAGGATGAAGTTTGGGGGTTTTGAGGAGGCTAAAGACTGCAAAAATGCCCTAAAACGCGTTCAAGATTGGATATATATAATAGGAAATGGTCCAAGTTGCCCTTACTAAAATCTGGAAAAACCAGGCAAGTCCGCGACAGGTCCGCGTCGCGGACTTGTCGCGCACCTCTCTGGTCGACTAGGCACAACTTTTTAACTTGATAGGTCATAGGCCACCTAATTCATTATATTCTAGGAGATATGGTCGTTTGAAGTTGACCCTTATACAAACTCATACGGAAACTTAGCCGATAGAAATTCTTTGGACTCGGCTTGGTGTTAGAGATCCTTTATGACCCTAAAACACATCTAATACACTTCAAATACTTATGAATTGATCCTAACTCATATATACAACTAGAAGTCACCGAGTTCGATCCTACACACACATGAAGAATGGTTCGAGTCTTGGCGAAAAAAAATTAGAGTGTTACAATTTTCTGCCCAAATTTCTTCTCCATTAACGTACCCATAACGACAGAAACAGGTCGTCACTAATGTACATTATATGTACATTAGTGTAAACAGAGTTCCATATATATATAATTTCATCTATATTAGCAATATATAAAACTGTTTCATTTATGCATACTAATAATATGTATACTATTGCTACAAGTAAATTCGGAGGAAAAGAATTGAAGCTATTAATGATTATGTTCTTTCTTACAATTATGACTTTTTACATGATATGTGTCAAATTTTATTAAATTATCTATATTGATGATTATACTTGTGAACTTGTGACTAAAATATGCCTATTTTAAGAGAGATTTAAGAAAATAATTTGGATAAAACTTGAAGAAGAGAGAAAAGAAATTTAAAATGTTTAAAACTAGTTTAAAGAAATATTTTTTAGGCCATGAGATACAATTTTTTATAGCCTAAAATGTAGATTTTGGCTAGCGAGTGTTAGTCTTGTAAACTTAAGTTATTTTATGTCATATAATGTGCACCTTTCTCATATGAAAGAAAATAAGATAGAATGATCATTTCATATTTAAAATTAAATAAATGCTCTTGTCAGTTTTATTGATTTCTTTTTTTAAAAAAAAATTCTATTAACTATCTTATGTGATATCCTACTGCACATAAAAAAGGAGTCTATTTTTATAAAATTAAATTTAAATTGAGCGAGGTTGATAAAAATTCAAAATTATGTTTAAATTTTAAGATTTCTAAATATAACTAACATGGTCATTCCATTGAAACCAAATATCTAAATCAGCAAAGTGAAAAAGTTCTTCAATCTATTTTCTTCTTCATTATATTTTCCTTTTATTTAGTTGCAAATCGATCCCCTTTGTGCTATTTCAAAAATTGTTATTGACTTTTTTTTCTAATAAAATTTAAACTATAAGAGATGACAAAAATTGCTTTCTCTGAATCTACTTTTTTTGGTCTAATGTTTCTGAAGAATGGAAAAAAAATAATAGAAAAAACAAGTTTCATAAATGGGCTAAACATAACATCCAATTTTATTTATTTGCTATATTTATTTGTTCTGATCAATCTGGATTACTCCTATGACTTATAGTTTGAAATACTATATTTTTTTATTTTCAATATGAATCTCGGTATCTATTGAGAGAATCAAATCAATGAAGCAAAAGCGATAGATATAAGCATATTCAAAAAATCACGTAGTAATCTTCTTTTTTTAACATTTCCAAGAAGTAAACCATTGACAGTAATTCCACGGGCATCAAAAATGAAGAGTAAATCAAGCTATTGAGGAGGAGAAAACGATGATGGTAAGTTTAAAAATAATGAATATGCTAAGAAAAAATGAGATGATTGTTATAAAACAAATTAAATTAACAAAATAAGAAGGAAGGAAGACAGAAAGAGAAAGAGAGAATTGTTGTCTATATTCTAATTACATAATACACAAGGCTATTTATAGCCGAAGATATAAGAAGATAAAGGGGGAGGTAAAGCAACTTGACCATTAAGTGAGTCCCATTTTTAAATGGAGCATCCACTGTCACGCCCCGAGAGAGTACCCTAGACGTGATCGGCACTCAGGAACCATTTCTAGCTCCCAAGCGAACCACATAGCCTGATCACACATCCGTTCATTCATTCAATCAGCGGAAGACTTAAAATAAAGAGAATATTTGGTGGACAAATCCCAAATCAACAATCTAACTCAAGAAAGAAAGGCCATGGGCCAACAAATTAAACTTCAGTCTTTGTCATTAAAATAGTTGACAAGAATAATTTCAAGGAAATAAAATATTCAATCGACCCATCACTATCTAGTCTATGAAGCCTCTATCACTACTATCGAATTAGTGCCAATGACATGTTCATGGCTACCTCAAATCAAAATGAGAGGGCTAACTCGATGCAAGAATAACATAAGTGGTGTCCTCCGAATGTAGGGGAGGACTCATCAATACGCTGAGTGTGAATAGATCCTCAATGGTGCTCCTATTGACGATCTCTTAAACCTATCTCTGCATCATGAAATGATGCAGGTCCAAATAGACGTCAGTACGTGGAATGTACGAGTATGTAATATGACAGAATGAAACATACCTCAAGGAAGAATAATGTTGGTTCAAATATCTCAAAATCAGAAAGATAAGAGAGACTCAATCAAAGTATCATAAGTCTAAAGTAAGAATACATTTTAGACAAAGACCAATCATAAACCATCCAATCCAGTCTAATCATGTACAATACAATTCAATTAAATCATTCAATCCAATCCAATCATGTATCATTCTATTCAACTCAATCACATATCACCTAATCTAATCCATCACACATCATCTAACCCGATCCAATCATACACAATCCAATCACATATCATCTAATCCAATCCGATCACATTCCTAACTGTGGAAAATTCATTTTATCAAATCGACAATCTACAAATTGAGCAGTGAATAAATATTTGGTCAACGATTCAAGATAGAGAATTATGGAGGATGAGTCAAACCCCACATATATGTCTAACCTTCATTGAGGGCCCATCTTAGTGCGTTGTGGTAGTGCTACATGCACATAAAATGTATAACCAAAATTCGTAGATGATCTATATTTGGATCATGACCAAATACTAATTTTGACGAAAAATATTTATTATAATTAGTTGGTTTGAGACGAACGAGTGTTGTTGTATGTAAGATAGCATAACCTCAAATAGTAGCAGACAATTTCGTTCTCATAGTAATGACATTGCTATCAATTATAGGTGCTTAATAAATAGCTTTGCGAGGCCATTTTGAGTATGAACATGAGCAACAATATGTTCAATTCTTATCCCAATTGATAAACAATAATCATCAAAAGCTTGAGATGTAAATTCTCCGGCATTATCAAGACGAATAGTCTTAATATGATAATCTAGAAATTGTGCCCTTAATCATATCATTTGTGCCAATAACTTCGCAAATGTCAGGTTGCGAGATGATAAGAGACATACATGAGACAATCTTGAAGATGCATCTATTAGGATCATAAAATATCTAAACAACCAACTAGGTGGATGGATAGGTCCACATATATCCCCTGTATACATTCTAAGAAGCCAGGGAATTCGATGCCAACCTTCAGTGATGATAGTCTGACAATTAATTTACCTTGATAACAAACAGCACATAAAAATTCATCATTTATAAGAATCTTTAGGTTTTTTAATTAATGTCCAATTGATTTTCAAGAATTTATCTCATCATTATTGATCCAAGATGACATATTCGGTCATGCCATAGCATAAAGGCATTTAAATCAGTAAACTTCTGATTTACGATCGAATGTACTTTAATTGTACTAATTTTGACATAATGTAGGCCAGAAGACAAGGTTGGTAATTTCTCTAAAATATATTTCTGGCCTGAGACACTCTTGATTAAACCATGGTATTCAATATTTATTTCATTTAGTGTCTCAACATGATATCCATTTTGGTGAATATCTTTGAAACTTAACAAGTTTCTTGTAGATTTAGAAGAGAACAATGCATATTTTATAACAAGTTTGTCCCTTTAGGTAGAAATATAGTAATTCTTTTGGAGCCTTCAATTGTAAGGATCCAAATCGTCGTTAATTTCGATTAAAAAAGAAATCACAAGAATTTGGCTTGACTGGGCCGCCTACCCTGGCAGAGCAGAAAATCGTGGAATAGAACTTAAGTCGCGAATTTTCTTATTTTCTCTACTTTTCTCAAGTGGAGGTTAGAGGCGAAGGTTTCTGCAAAACCCTTCAAAAAGGCTGCTCTTGAATGAAGAAGAGGGGGGGAAGGAATCTCAACTTTTAGAAGGCTTCAACCCGTAAAATTCAATTTGGTCTTGCCCATGGAACATCTGAAATCAATGATTTCAGCAGTGATATCTCTCCGCTAATACTTGGCACTCAAGTAGTCTAGACTTTTCTTTTCTGAGTAGTAAACATATACCTACTGGGTAATATAGAAGGAAAATTAATGAGAGTTCATATATTAATCTACGGGTCATGGGTTATGGTTCGAGATCTGATTATGATAGGGTCAAAATCGACTGTGACCTGGGTAGAAAGGTGTTGCGGTGAATTAAGAAGTTATTGATTGTGATATTTGTGTGCAGCTGGTTAAATTATATCGATCATAGAATCTCATACAGAAAAGTAAAACTAGTAGATTTTGAGGTTAGACCTGTAAGGTTTGGTAGTGTCGACGTTGATTGTTCACAAAATTGTCTTAAATGCGTAATTGAGTTATTTATGATATGCCTAAATGTGTACAGATAAGGGTAACATGTTAGTTCTTATATAAATGAGCACCTGCTGACCTATTTTTGTGATGAACCTGTTCTTGGTGATATAAATGCTGTGAATACTGAATGTAATTGTGAATGTAGTGTGTTTGGATTGGGTGTCAGATTCCAACACATATATAGATCGGGTGTCACATTCCGACATGTATTTGAAGCGGGTGTCACGTTCCAACATATTCTTAGATCGGATGTCATATTTTGACACATTCTTGGATCGGGTGTCATATTTTAACATATTTATAACTGAATTGGATCCCTTGAAAGGGCCAAATATGTGTGTGTGGATGGTCCTATGAGAGGACCAAATGGTATATGTGTTTTTATGTAATACTACGCTTGGTGGTAGATGAGCCATGGAATAATAACTATAAATAAACTCTTGAGTTGAGGTATGCTAGATATAGAGGATTATGATCATCAATACACTTATTGGTGGGTAGGAGGACGGGCCCTATTAGGCCTGAATGTGATATATATGGTATAATTGTATTCTATATTTATGCACTTAGAAGTTGAGGTTTCTAGTTGCCAAAGAGGGTTACCATTGTGATTTTCATGAGTAACTGAGGTAAGGGTAGTGGCTATTTAGAACTCAGGTGAGTTGGAGAGTGTGGTTGTGAGACGGATATGATTTATGTTGTGAGACAATTAGACCAACTAGTGAGGTTGGGGTGAAATCATTGAAATGTTAAGATTGCTAGGTGGGGACTATGGGTGATGGAATAACAGCGAGGTGGGTCTTTAACCCACAGTTATTAAGTGGTGACTAGGGTGGTAGTGGAACCATGTTGTTTAGGGTGGAGAATACCCTAAGGATGAGAATGAGGAGTGCGTTTATTGGGAGGGGGTGACAAAATTGAGGAAGTCTAAGTAGTATACTATCTCTTACTTTTTCATTCATATATTATGCGGTAGGTATCAGATTGAACGATGATGCCTATCAGTACCTGTTATTTGTACTGATACTACTCTTGCTATGCCACTTAGTCTGGTCGCAAGGTCAGTTATGTTTCATAGGTGAAGAGGAAGATGAGTCTCCAACAGCTTCTACTCTTCCTTCCTTATGGTGGGAGCTGTGTCTTACTTTTATTTATACTTTGTATCTTTAGAAGCTCTTGTACCTGTTTAGACTTGTATCCTTAGGGGTGTTAAAGTGTTTTGTAATAAACTCTAGAATTTTGATAATTCCATAATGATGTATTTCTGATTCTTAAGGCTATTAGTAGTGATTGGTTAAACTTCCGCATGTTATTTCTATAAGGGTTCTCCTATCTAGGTATTAGAGTAGGTATCCGTACTTCCCGATGGGTTGGGTCGTGACATCAATCAATTTTGAATTACTAGAAATTATTATAACATTTGCTTTCCTTTTAAGCAAGTAAGAAAAGTGTTTCTTATTTTTGAATATGACATGTGTTGTTTCACTATCAATCACACAAATATCTTCATGATTGATTATTGATCCAAACAAAATTTGAGACACATCTATATTTTTTTCAAAAAGAAGACATAAAAAAATTATTTTTAAATAGGCTTATTATACAAACTTTATTTATTTACAGGATTAGAAAAAACATTAAAATACCAACTAGCATAAACAAACAATTTTTTTTCTAGATTATAACGGCCTCATCTTTGATCATTTCTTCAGATATTTCAAAGAAATCAGCTACATCCAGATGTATAAGCTCAATATTATCTTCAGAGATAAAATTTATTTTTGAATTATTATCACCCTTTTTCAATGATGCCTGATAGAGCCTAACTAGATGCTTTGATGATCGACATGTACGTGACCAGTGCCCTATTCCTCCACATCTAAGATATAGACTTTCTGAATTTTTCTTTTGCATAATTTCATATTTTTCACCCTTCTTATTATATTACTGGTCATTCTTTGGTTCAAGACGACCATCATGATTATAATTTCTTTTATGATCACGATCACGACCACGACTGGGACCACAACCTCCTTTTCGTTGGTGATAATTTGCTTAATTTACTTTAGGGAGTAGCATAGAACCAACGGGCTGACTTTCATGATTTTTTATTAATAGGTCGTTATGCTGTTCAGAAGTAATTCAGAAAGTAAAACTCATTTCGTGATATTGCTGCTGTAGGAGCATATTTACGGAAGGGAATGTGGAGTATGTTTTTTCAAGCTTGTCATGTTCAGTGACCTCTTCTCCGCATAAATTTAACTGTGATATAATTCTATACATAGAAGAATTATATTCAGTTATACTTTTAAAGTCTACTAACCTCAAATTGAACCAATCATGATGCGTCTGTGGAAGAATAACCAACTTCAGGTGGTCATATCTTTCTTTCAATTTTTTTCACAGTTTAAGGGGTCTTTAATTGTAAGGTATTGCATTTTTAACCCCTCGTCAAGATGATGACAGAGAAATATCATAGCTTTGACACAATTTTGGCTAGATGCCTGATTATTATCTTTGATGGTGTCTATTCGACACATCGAATTCAGGTGAATTTCAGCATCTAGAGCTCATGAAGAGTAGGTTTTTTCCGATATATCTAAGGCAACAAATTCAAGTTTAAAAATATTAGACATTTTAGAAAAATAAAATTCTTACCCTCTTTACATGTTTAAAATAACTCAAAATAAAGGAGTCTCATGCTGATAACGTGTTATAAAATAAATTAAATTAACAAAATAAGAATGGAGGAAGACAGAAAGAGAAAGAGAGAATTATTGTTTATATTCTAATTACACAACACACAAGGCTATTTCTAGCCGAAGATATAAGAAGATAAGAGGGAACTAAAGCAACTTGACCATTAAGTGGATTCCATTTTTAAATGGAGCATCCACTTTTCTTTATTTTATAATAACGATCATATTTTGTTTGTATGGATCTTCTATTATTATTTTTTTCTTAATGTTTATTTAACAAAAAGTAGAATCTGTCACGAGTTTTGAGAAATTATGTAAGGTGCGATTTTTGCAAGATTTTAAGTAGGTTTACCTTTCATTCTTCAGGAAATTGATGACAAAAATGAGTTAGAACAATTTTTAAAACTATCAAAAAAATAAATTAATATCCACAATAACTAAGAAATTCAGAAAGATTGTTGTAATTATTTACAATTTATTAAATATAAATTTGTAGAATGGTTCAATTTATATTAAATTCAAGATATATTAGTCCAAATAAATATTTTGGATTAATAAAATTGGGTCAATTATTTAATCCCAATAAATGTGGATTTAATTAAAAATCTAAATCCATTGATTTGGGCTATAAAGATGACACCCTAAAAAATAAATAAATAAATAATAAAAAAACGGCTAGAATGTAAAAAAAAACGTGCAAAAAAACGTGAAAAAAAAAATCAAAATCATTTTTTTTCTTCTTCTCTTTCCTAATCCTCATTGGATATAACTAATTTGTAATCCTCATTGGATATAACTAATTTGCTACATTCCTACTCCAACAATGATGAACGGGTGCATCAATATAGTATGAATTCACGGTGCATCTCAAAATACATGGCATGTCATTATCCTACAAGTAATACTTCACGCCTAGTCTTCAAAAGATAAAATATCTCGACAAGACTTAAAGCAGGGGACATTTGTAATCATTTATAATTTATTAAATATAAATTTGTAGAATGGTTCAATTTATATTAAATTTAAGATATATTAGTCCAAATAAATATTTTGGATTAATAAAATTGGGTCAATTATTTAAGCCCAATAAATGGGAATTTAATTAAAAATCTAAATCCATTGATTTGGGCTATAAAGATGACCCCACTTTGTTAAGTCTAATAGCATCTCATCCTAGAGGCCCATTTTTATGCCACATATTAAAGTTATGTGGCAATTCAAGTTAAATTAAATAAGCCACTAGAATTATGCCATGTGTCAAAGTTAGGTGGCAATCCAAGTCAAATTAAATAAGCCACTAAAATTATGCCACATGTCAAAGTTACTTGGCAATCCAAGTCAAATTAAGATAAGCCACTAAAATCATGCCACATGTCAAAGTTATGTGGCGATCTAAGTCAAATTAAATGAGCCACTAGAACAATGCCATGTGTCTATATGACATGTTCTGACCAATCAAATTAAAACTCTTCAACAAAGAAATCTGATTGGTCAGTTCAAACCAACCAATCAAATCATACCCTCATACCACTCCCTACAACTATAAATAGGGGTCCTCATTATTCTGAAAGCGGGGGGGGGGGGGGGGTTTCAAGATCAAGAAAAAAGAAGAGAGCTCGTGGATCAAAGACCGCAAATTCTCTACAAAGCTACAAAGTTCAAGTAATCAAATTCATGTTCAAGTTCAAGATCAAGAACGAAGGAGAATATCAAGAAGATCAAGATCAAGTTACTTGTTCATATTTACTGTTCGTCATAACCATACAAGTGTTCGTGACGAATAATTCAAATCCAAATTTGAAGACGAAGATTCAAGATCAAGCTATTCATGCCCTTGACTCTAAATCAAATTCAAGTTCAACATATTCCATATTATTTGAAGAATCAAAGGATTATCATAAAAATTGTAACCCGCACTACATTTTGAAATTAAATATTACACTTTGTTACTCCAATTTTCCGGTCTTGATTATTTATTTTTCTCGGCTCGAAAATTTATTGTTTACAATTGTCTCTTTATATCTTTCTTTAACAAACTAGTTTCTTGTTTAAAATAATAATAAATAAATAAATAAAATAAAATTTTCAATCAAAATCATCCTCTAATGAATATATGATGTTTCTTTCAAAGTTTTTATTCAAAAACTATTGACTTGTAATTCAAACTAATATTTTTTTTGAATCACATGTTATTTTGCATCGTTCACATATTAATTTTACTAATTCATTATAATAAATTCGTTAACAACAATTAATCATCCTAACAATTGTTTCATCTTTGAATTCAAATTCAATGTAAATTATCAAGTTACCTATTGTTATTTATAGATGATCACTTGTAAAAAAAGTAATTAATCTCATTAAATCTTACATCTTATAAAATAGATTTACTCAATAATAATCTGTTTGGATTGACTTATTTTTAAGCAGTTTATAAGTTGAAAACTGTTTATAAGTTTTAAAAAAAAGTAGGCGCAGGCTAACTTTTTTTTTTTTGACTTATAAACTGTTTTTAACTTATAAAATGCTTAAAATAAGTTCATCCAAATAAACTCAACTATTTATTGAGGCTTATTTTAAGCACAAAATAACTTTAAGTTGGCTAGCCAAACATTCAAAAGAAAACTGAAAACAGCTTATAAATCAATCCAAACGGCCTCTTATGAGCCCGTTTGGATTGACTTTAAGTTGGTCAAAACCAACTTAAAGCCCTTTTTAGCTTTTGGACGTGTTTGCCTAATGCTGACTTTAAGCCATAAAGTTCTTAAAGTCAGTCAAAAATGAAAAGTTAGGATTCCTAACTTTTTTTTTCCAAAGTGCTTAAAGTCATTTTCTTTGACCATGAAAATTACTTTTATATCCCTTATATTTTAACTAAATTCCCAAACTCCTTTTTTTTACTCTTTTAACCCTAAAATTCACATCATAAACACTTTTATCCAAACACTCAACTGCTTATTTATAAAAATAACTTTCAGCACTTTAAAGTTCTAAAAATACTTCATACATAAAAGTTACTTTTTTAAGCCCATCCAAACGGGCTCTATCTCTGATCTTATTTATGTACAACTTAAAAACACAAAACTCACATGCTGGGCCGGGTCAATGTTTAATTACCATACATTTCAAATAGACATGAAAAGGGCCCAAATCCATTATTTTCTTTTTCCGGACCAGTATTTAATCTCATTCTGCCCGCGTTCGGGCATGAAACTTTTTCCGGTTGCTAGGGTTTTTCCGTCTTCGCTCGTGAAAAGGTAATGTTCATGATTAAGTTTTGATTTTCTGGTTAAGTTATTGTAATTTAGGATTTTAATTGTTGCTATTATCTCATTTTTTGATTAAAATGCTGGTTAATTTTTTTCTTTGAGAAAGTAATTAATTTCACTAATGTAGCTATGCCTCAAAATATGCTGATTTTGCCCATTTTATTGAAATATTTTTGAGCTCTCTATTCAAATTAGGGTTTAGTTAGTAAGGATTTAAGATATGAAGAGTATAAGCATTTAAGAACTAGGGTTTTGCTGTAATTTTCTTTTTCGTTTCGCAATTTGAGTTTATTTGAGATTTACGTACTGTTTGATCGATTCCTGATAAAATTGTTTGTTTGGGTTCTTTCAGGTTGTACTGAGGGTAAAGATGAGGCCTATTTTTGTTGGGAACTTTGAGTTTGATACTCGCCAATCAGAACTGGAACGATTTTTCTCAAAGTATGGAAGAATAGAGCGAGTCGACATGAAATCTGGTAAAGCTTAAGATTTTCTCTCTTTATAAAATATTTAGCTAGTTGGGGTTTGCTTGCTTGTCTTATGTTTTGTGCGTGAGAATAAAGTTGGAATATGTTAGAGGCCCATCCTGGCGTTAGGGGTCTACTTGGTATGCCTTGGATTTTCTTTCCTATACAGCCCAAAACTTCCCGTTTCATTTTCTTTAAGTATATGACTACAAATTATATGTGAAAAATGTTTTTTTATAATTAGGAGTTTCTTTGGGTGATCATAATCCTCGCAATTCTTGGTACATAAAGGCTAGTAGATTTTTTAATGGTTTCATTGTATGGAATTGTTATATTATGAGTTCCATTTTCAACTGTATATGAATTAACGACTGAAATTGCATGATAATTTTTGTAAGAAAGTTTTTGTATGTTTGTCCGATAGCATTGCCGTCTTTTGGTTGTGGGATCTTATCTAATTATTGTCTTGTTTAATCATTTTGAGACGTTCTTATTTGAAGTGCATTCTAGTTTAAGGTCTTTTCCCTCTTGGGATAGTCGACTATAATTATTTTGGTTAAACAAAATTACATAGCTATATGACTGTGTCTGTAGCATGTACATATGCTACGAGTGAGTTGTCAAGACATAATGTGGAACGGAACATTCATTTGGGAAAGATCTCCGCATTCAAGTTTTTATTTTGCCGCAGGCACATCTACTAAGGAAAAAGAGCTTCTATCATGGCTCAACACTTTTGTGCCCCTATCTGCCTGCCTGCTCTCCTCCTCCTCACTGATGGAATTGTTCTGAATTTCTTACATCGATCTTCTGTCGTTCACTTACTTCACTACTCATGTTGGCCTATCACGAGAATGATCATGGTGGGATCAGTCGGTTCATCATGCCATGCCTACCTCTACTAATAATGGGGATCAATGAATTATATCATGCCATGCCTACCAATTCTGAAATCGTGCTCTGAAATTGGTGATGCATGCTTAGCAATGACTACTCAGACCTGAGTTTTAAACCTTTAATAAGCCTTCATCACCTTGACCACCATCATTATCATGTCTAGTTCATGCAAAAGGCCTCTACTTCCTTACTTTCCTCAAGTCCTCACATACTTGCAGGTGTTGTACGTTATTCAATTTCTAAAGGAGATAGAACTTTGATTTAGCTGATGTATACTCTACCGAAAAGACTTCAGATCCCCATACCTTACTGTTCTTTCGGCCTTATAATGAAGTCTTTACAACTAGGGTACGCTTTTGTCTACTTTGAGGATGAGCGAGATGCAGCAGATGCAATCCGTGGGACTGACAACATGCCATTTGGCTATGAAAGGCGCCGTCTGTCAGTGGAATGGGCAAAGGTAATGTTTCCATCTCCATCCTTCCTAAATTTGAGAAATGCAATCTGTTAAGACATTTCCTCCCCGAAAGGTGGTACAATTTGTTAACCAGTGACATCTTATTTAATTAATTATGACTTTCTTTGTTTTGACAGGGTGAACGTGGTAGGCATCGTGATGGCCCCAAGTCTGGTGGAAATCAGAGACCAACCAAAACGTTGTTTGTCATAAACTTTGACCCTATTCGTACTAGAGTCCGAGACATAGAAAAACACTTTGAACCTCATGGCAAAGTCCTTCATGTTCGCATACGTCGCAATTTTGCATTTGTGCAGTTTGAAAATCAGGAAGAAGCCACAAGAGCTTTGGAGTGTACACACATGAGGTTAGCAAGACATTTAGTCTATTGCTTATATTTGCAATATCCTATCTATTTGTTTCCTAACAAGAAATGAGTTGCTAATGCATTTTGCAGTAAGGTCCTGGATAGAGTGGTTTCTGTGGAGTATGCATTGAAGGATGACGATGAGAGGGGGGACAAATATAACAGCCCTAAACGAGACTATGGCAGGCAAAGGGATAGTAGTCCTTATCGGAGGTCACCAAGCCCAATATATCGCAGGAACCGACCAAGTCCTGATTATGGCCGACCTCGCAATCCTGTTCATAATGGTCCATCGTATGACAGATACAGGAGTCCACAGTATGGAAGTTATCGCAGGTATTAAAAAAATCCTTTTTTCTCTATTTGACTCTTGAACCGTCTTAACAACATTTCGAGATGTAAGTAGGTGACGCTTGTTGACATTTCCCCTTTGTATTTTTCAGCAGGTCTCCTGTCCGGAGGTCTTGAACTTGAGTGAGTCGGCTCTTTATCTGGGAGAGCTTGTGCTGTCATAATGTAAATGCTTGATGCAGTCTGCTTGTGTAGGAGAAGATCTATCTTTTATTGGTGTAATTGATTAGCTGTTGCGTTTTGTTGCTTTAACTTTGTGGATTTAGCTGTCAGAGAACAGTGTGTAGTAGTAGTAACTTACGGCTCATAGATAGATTTGGTGACTTTTGCTTAAGTACATTGCTGCATTTGCTCTATTGTTTTTATGTCGCATTGAATGTGTTACTTAGTCAACTTGTAGCTAAATGAATTGCCTGCATACCACTTAAGTTGTAAGCCCGACAGAAGTAAGAAAAAATTCAAATGATTATTAAAAAGAAGACGTATTCGATCAAGAAAAAGGAGCCAGACTGGTAAGAAGGGTTTCTCTATAAAGAAGCCTGAGGAAAGTGCAAAGAGCTATGCTACTAATACTGCAGTGAAGGTTAGACCTCGTAAAGAGCTAAGCTGCACATATCGTGGTTAAGGTTTAGACCAAGTCCGAAGAAAGTACTCTTGGCATCAATACTTGCCTAACCCCCACAAAAATTTCATTCTTAGGGATGACATTTATTTTTTCTTTCTATTTTAATTTGTAATGCATTTTTCATTTTAGTTTGTAAAAAGAATGTTACCTTTATATATTTTAAAATAATATAATTTAAAATTTTTCATTTTACTCTTATTGAAATAATTTAAATAATTTATAGTTAACAAAATCTAAGGTTTGCTTTCAAATAAAAATTTCTTTTTTTTTCTTTTCATTCTTGAATTTCATGTCCAATTAAATAGTGTCAACTCTTATTCGTCCTTCCCGCAACGCCATGTTTGAGTGGTTGGGAGGTGGGTCTCCCATGTGGGAGACCAGGGATCGAATCCAATCTCTGTTGGCTATTCAGCCATGAGCTCGTCATATAGAATTTGCCTAGTGCGATTTACATTTTCTGTGTAGATTGTAAACACACTGAGCAGGTTATCATAGAGTGCTCACCACATAATGCGGAGGTTGTGGGTTGTTCTAGGGTTTCAAAAAAAATAAACCTCTTCTATGGCTGTGTAATGCTTCTTTTTTGTCTTGAAAGTCAAGTTATATATTGAAGAGAAAGGCGGAGGGGGTTCTGCAACTGCTATCAAGACGGGGAAACTATAAAATGAAATTCAAGAGCAGCACCATAGAGTGCTAAACTTCCTTTTGAGCAGTGTTTAAACAATGAATTCTTCAAGGAGGAGGGGATAGAAAATCTTCAAGATTGAAAACCCTAAACAAGGGCATATTTTAGGAAAAAAGAGTGTTGCGCAACATTAATGAAATAGATGAAAACAACGAGAGACTATGATTCATATCTCAATAGAAATAAAAAAAATAATGCTAGACGATGTCTTCCTATTTACTCAAACCTTGGGCGGCGCTATTATCTGTTCTACCTCTGCTAGTGCGAAGTAACATGTATCTAATCAAATAGACGAAATTCATGCTAGTCAACCCAACATCACGTTTGTTTTTAAAAAAAGAAAGGGGGGAGGGGTGCATATATTAGGGAAGTCAAACTTGAAGGAGGCTATGTTGGTATTTGAGAATTGAGATAAACTTTTCATCTCAATTAGAAACTAGTAACTTCCAAACTTATTACATCCATTGAGAAGGAATGGAGTGAACAAATTGACTTAACATTCAATCCATCATACATATGATATTTAAGACTCTTCATCATCTTCTTTTTTTTTCATTTCATATTTTTGGATGGACAATTGTTATATATTAACAAGATGATTTTGCCAACTCTCTTTGAAGTGCCTTATCAAGCCATACCTCAGCATCTTGCATCATTTCTGGGCTAAGTCTAACCATAAGAATACAAAATTCTGTCTCATTCAATGCTCCATCTCCATCCAAGTCTCCTTCTTTTACCATAGCCTCTGCATCTTCTCTGTTCATCCCTTCCATCCCTAAAAGCCCCGAATTCTTTTGTAAACTCGCGGATGTGATCAAGCCATTTTTGGGGTCCGCTAGAAGCCTAAATCCTCCACATAACTCCGCGACAAAGGCCTCCACGTCCAATTTTTCAGCCATCACGGGTAACAAGTCTTGATATTCTGTTGTTTCTTCACAAACTTTGTAATTTTCCATTTCTTATTCGTACCTAGGAAAAAATTGGATGTTACAACTGGTAAGAATGGAAGTTCCTAGCTCTATGCACAAGAAATTTTGGGAACTCTATTTATAGTTCTAAATATCTTGTAAGGTGTAATGGGAAAGTTCCCTTAAGAGTTTCAAATGTAACAGTAATTATTTTGGTGAATATTATGGCGGTATAAGTAATATTTGTTACATTGTCAAGTGAAAGAATTTGATAATTGATTTTGGTAGGATAGGTAAAAGAGAGTGGGGATGGTCTATGTCCTATGATCCATATTAATTCATATGGAACCCACATGAATGGATGGTTTACGTAGGGCCTCTAATTTTGTAAAACTTGTTTTTTATTAGACAAGTTACGCTACCTTTCTTTTATATCTAGATTCTAGTCCATAGGTGTGGCTTACACTAGTTTTGTTTTATTCGATTCATATTAAAAGTTTCTAAAATTACAAAAATGTACTTGCCAAGTAAATGACTTTTCTTCTTACACCGAAAAAGACAAAAAGATTCATAAAATCTTTAGTAAACTAGAATTAAATATACCAAGAGAAAAATACCATTTCCTCAAGTGCATCTTCCCATTTTAGCAAATTTTCTTCATGTTTGTATTCATTTACCAAAATATTACATATTGGTTTACCTTTCTATGAATATGTTTTCTAATGGTCTTATTGGGAAATATATGTAAGTTTTCTACCAAGCACGATAACAACGTCAATCAAAAAAAGTCTTTAAATATTTAAATTCTGAATTTATCGCTGTTCAAGTGGAGTTTCTAGTTATTTCCAAGTTGTCAACAGCATATATCGATCTTATATCGTGTAGGATAGTTTATATCATGAGGGTTTCTTGGAAGTTTCATAGGTGGGGATCTTCATAGTGACTTGTGATTTTAATTTGGCTAGATGTCAAGTGTTCTCCTTCTTTGAAGCTTCCTTTTGTTCCTTTTTTCTTTTTTGTTTTCTATCTATGTATGTATTGTGTGGTCCATGCCCCAATTATTTATTTTCTTCATCTTAACCCAATAAAATAGTACATCAAGCCTTTCTCTCTTTTTCATTTACGTGTTTGGTATGACGAAAAATGTTTTTTTTTTTTGAAAAATATGTAGTTTCTTACTCATTTTTCAAGGTTGATAAGGAAGAACTTTGTTTTTAATATATAGTTTGTATTTATAAGTAAATATTATGAAAGTGGGGGTTTAGGGTGACAGCTGGCGGGGGATGGAATAGTCAAGGAGTGTGGAAGTTAGGGGTGTTACAATTATATTTACCTTTCTGATCAAACACGCTCTACATGTTTAACTTTTGTACAACGATGATGTAAATTTTTTGTTTCATTTATTATGATCAACACTCTTAAAAGATAGTCTCTGCCTTAAAAGATAGTCATTGCATGTGACCTAAGGCACCTGCCTTTTTCTTCAACTCTTTAGAGCCTACACTAAGGGTGGTGCTGACTTTATAATGGCGGCTGAAAATATATAGTGGTGATTGGTGGTAGTGATTGTCTATAGTAATTGGTAATTACTCTTAGTAATGATAGTTGTCAGTGATGATCATAAATAATCATGACTAGTGATGATGACAATTGATTGTGATAATTTATAGCAGTTGATGATAATGACTAAAGATGATGGTTATAAATAGTAGATGGTAGATAATGATAATTGATAATAGCAGACAGTGGTAGCGACTTCAAGAACTACCGGTAAAAGTAGATAGAGTAGTACGAATCACATCGAAGTGATAGTAAGATTTTGTTATGTATCTTAATCATTTAGATTATTTTATTATTATTAAAATTTGAATAATTAATTAGATTCAAACATTTATATTAAATACAAACAAATAACGCCTTAGTAGTTTTTAATACTTTCCATTTATATATGTTAAACCTTTTTTAGACGTTAACTGAATATAAATATAATAACATGCATGTATTTTAAATACAAATTAGAAAGAGAACTTTCTAGTAAGTGTTATGTGAGAAAATGATATCTACGAATATATTCCTGCCAAAGTGGTGGCTTGTTTTTTCACCATTATTATTTGTTTTATGTAAAGGAACTTTTGGAGCGATGATAAAATTATTTTTGTGTGATTTATAGATTACGAATTCGAACCATAAAAACAGCCACTAATATTAGCATTAGAGTATGTTGTCTACATCACACCATGTAGGATTCGGCCCTTCCTCAAACCCTATACTAGTGTGGAATATTTTGTACATCGAACTACCTTTTTACCCTTTTCCTTTATTTTCATTATGTCTGAGAATACGTTAGAAAAAAAGAAACACCTTTGTTTTTATCATATTGTTTCATATGGTATATTTTCTATTATATATTAATGATCACATCACTTTGACAAATTGTTTGCAGTTTTGGTCTGTTCTTTCTGGCCGCAAATGGAGAATATTAGTAATAGGAATTTCTTGTAAATGGAATTTCTGCATGTTTATCTTTTTGTAAGTTGTAATATTCTTATCTTTTATTGTCCAATTTCTTTCTGCAGTTACTATAAAATTCTAAGTACTTTTTTTATTGAACTTATGTAGTCCCAATAAGTTTCACGTTTGTCTAATACATATTTTGTTCAATTGCTACAAGAAAGGTAAAAAAAATGAACCTTTTGACTATGGTCCTTTCTATGCTTTTGATAGTGTGAAGACGTATTGGCTCATGGCTACAAGAAAGGCAAAGAAGAGAATAATATGTATAAAGAGAAAGATAAGTCAGTCCTCTTGGGTGGCTAAGAGTGTTACTAAAAAGGACCAAAGATTTTGTAAATCAAATCGAGCGATCATGATCCCACAAGGGCATTGTTTACATAAAAGACACACCAACTCATTAGGCTACATAGATGTAAATGTCACGAAACAAAGAAAGCTATGCAAACAATGTACACAGTTATATAATATGATCTCCACCTATCAAAATATCCACGTATAAAGTGATCTCTCTTAGGTCCAGAATGAGACCACAAAATCCTTCAAGGATCGAAATTATATAGAGCTAACGTAGGAAAAGAAGAAACAACGAATACTAGCTGTAAACAATAAATTTTTGAGTCGAGAAAAATAAATAATCAAGACCGGAAAATTGGAGTAACAAAGAGTAATATTTGATTTCAAAATGTAGTGAGTGTTACAATCTCTATGATAATCCTCTGATTCTTCAAATAATATGGAATATGTTGAACTTGAATTTGATTTAAAGTTAAGGGATTGAATAGATTGATCTTGAATCTTCGTCTTCAAATTTAGATTTGAATTACTCGTCACGAACACTTGTACGGTTATGACGAGTAATAAGTATGAACAAGTAACTTGATCTCGAACTTTTTGGTTTTTGCCTTCGTTCTTGATCTTGAACTTGAACTTTGTAGCTTTGTAGAGAATTTGCGGCCTTTGATCCACGAGCTCTCTTCTTGCTTCTTGTTCTTCCAATCCACCCCCTCTGAGAATAATGAGGACTCCTATTTATAGTTGTAGGGAGTGGTATGAGGGTGTGATTTGATTGGTTGGTTTGAACTGACCAATCAGATTTCTTTGGTGAAGAACCTTAATTTGATTGGTCAGAACATGTCACATATACACGTGATATTATTCTAGTGGCTCAATTAATTTGACTTAGATTGTCACATAACTTCGACACGTGACATGATTTTAGTGACTTTTTAAATTTGACTTGGATTGCCACATAATTTTGGTACATAGCATGATTCTAATGGCTCATTTAATTTGACTTGGATTGCCACATAACTTTGACACGTGGTGTAATTTTAGTAGCTCATTTAATTTGACTTAGATTGCCACATCATTTGAATTATTTTCTTGTATTTAATATAGTCCAAATTAATTTACGAATTTAAATCCAATATAATTTTAATGTTTACAAATGCCCCCTACTTCAAGTCTTGTCAATATATATATTTGAAGACTGGGCTTGAAGTATTAACTTAACATTTTAATTGAGATCAATATTAAATTATACATGTAAATCTTGCATGCCATAATCGGATAAAGACCAAAAAGTGGAGGACCTTATATAAGAATGATGATCAGAGTTATATTAATAATTATTATTATATTATTTAAGCTTGAAATCATAATCCACTTGGAGGGATAGTTAATATCGGTCAATGACTACAATTAGTAGTCCAATAATTCAAGTCCTTTTAGGAGTATAATTATTTTAAGTGTTTCACATGGAAACAAATACTTTCCCAGCAACCTTAGGGATCTCTATAAATAGAGATATGATAATCATATTTTGCATTAATTGCAGTGTTGCAAGTCAACAACGAGGGAGCACAATATAAAGTAATTATTTTGGGGTCGTAGGTCTTCTTCTTCTTCTTTTTTTTAGGCCATTTTTTTGTCTTGACCCTTTTTTTTAAATAATAATAATAATCATTCAATTAGAATTCAGAAAGGACACACTCCTTTTAGAATACAGATAGCCCAAATTTTCACAATTTCACAATCAATTAAGATTTGGAGAGAATAAATTTGTACTATTCCACTAGAGTCCTAACCCAAAAAATAATTATAGTTACTTTGGGAGAAAGACTCCCTCACCATCATTATTTATCTATAAATAAACTCTCTCCTTTTATTTATTTTTTTATCATTGGCATTGACAATTTTGATGCTCCTTTTTGTATACACTCTTAAGTTCATCAAGATACGAGGTACGTTTTTTTTTAATTTTGCAAGTGAAAATATTACTTCATATACAATGAACTTTTATTCTATTGGAGTCAAATGTGCTGCATTGTTTGAGCCAATAATTTTACATTATCTTTGACGAAGACTTTACACCAATTGAATCAAATGCATCACATAGTCTAAGCCAAAGACTTTACACCGTCTGAGGCAAAGACTTTACATGATTTCTGGCAAAGACTTTACACTGTCTGAGTCAAAGGCATCACATAGTCCAAGCCAAAGACTTTACACCGTCTAAGGCAAAGACTTTACATGATTTATGGCAAAAACTTTATACCATCTGGGTCAAAAGCATCACATAGTTCAAGCCAAAGACTTTACACCATCTGAGGCAAAGACTTTATATGATTTGTGGCAAAGACTTTATACATAGTCCAAGCCAAAGACTTTACACCGTCTGAGGCAAAGACTTTATATGATTTGTGGCAAAGACTTTACACCGTCTGAGTCAAAGACATCACATAGTTTAAGCCAAAGACTTTACACCGTCTAAGGCAAAGACTTTATATGACTTGTGGCAAAGACTTTACACTGTCTGAGTCAAAGGTATACCATAGTTCAAGCCAAAGATTTTACACCGTCTAAGGCAAATACTTTACATGCTTTGAGTTGGAGGTATCACGTCGTCCGAGCTAAAGGCTTTACACCTTCTAAAGCAAAGACTTCATATGATCGATAAAGACTTTACACCATTTAGATTAGGCATAGTTCATGCTCAAAGAATATAATCGTTCATTATTGAGATTCATGACTATGATTATTGAATTACTAATTTAAGTACTAATAAAATACTTTTTTTTTACAGATTGAATCATGGTTTACTTTAGATATTTGACTTTCTCTTCTTCAGAATTGCAATACCTTGTGATATCAGATCATAAGGACAGTGAGGTGGAGACCAAATTGCTTGTAGGTACGCCATTAGCTGGCCAATATGCTGCTCCGTGGCCATCTTTGGGGGAACTTTATGATTTAGATGATTGGACTCTTGAATATAACAGTCGTCCTCCCAAGACGTGGGTAATTTGCACTTCTAATCATCGTACCCAAAATATTACAACTTTTTTTATCCTGTTTGGGGCGATGAATCATAAATGGAGAGACTCGATGGGATGACACTTTCACACTTGATGGAGAGTTTCACTATATTCTAGGCTATTGAGAGTGGGTTGAAGATATACTTAGTAGGAATCGCCAGAATTTGAAGGATGCAAAAATATATGATGATGTGTATGGTTTGCTTTTTACCTATGATCGTAACACTAACATCTTGCAAGCCTTCTGCGAAGCTTAGTGTCCTGTTAGAAATACTCTGCTTACATCAGTTGGAGAACTATCTATATCACTTTGGGATTTACACGTGATTGGTGGTCTACCCATAACAGGAAGTCTTTACGAGGAAGTCATGCCAAATATTGCAGAACTTTTAGGTAAATTTGATAAGGAAAAAAGGTTTCTCTCTCACTTTTGTGAGCATTTATTTGATGCCTTTCATCAGATTCGAGTAAAGAATAATCATGACCTAGATGTTTCTGTGGAAATATAGGTAGAGTTTTGGTGTAAGAAAGATAGAAAATATGGACAACCCCTACCAAAAAGAGAAAAGAAGTCCGTCCATCTCAAGTCACCGCATAACCCAATCGACGTAATTGGTGAGTCTATTAATTGGTCTTCTGCTAAAGAAGCTTTGTTTCACAACTTAGAAGTTAAGAGTCAGAGAAAAAATAAAACATACTTGACAACCTTTTTATCTTGCTGGTTGTGCGTATTTGTGCTTCTTACGAAGAAGGATGGCTTTATTCATCCGGACGTCTTCAGAATTGCCTATCATTTAGCATGTGGACAAAGAGTTAGCCTTGCAGTTCCATTCTTAGCCAGCATTTATAGAGGTCTAAACACAATTTCAAGATACTCACGACTTGATCTCATCCAAACTTGTTTTCCAATTCATTACGTGTATGGTTGGTTGTCCTATTACTTCAAAACTCATTACCCATTAGCAGGTGGACTGGTTGATCCTCTTATGGCTTTCTTTTCTAGCGAAGATGCTGCCAAGTATTTTGAAAAAGAGGATGCAAGGAAGCATATACACGAAGGGAGAACTATTGCCTGGGATGCAACATTGATCAAAAGGCCTAATTCTCACCACTACCGCAACGACAACACTGAAAAGGAATTTCAATCAAATTGTTTTATGAACCTTCACTCAAACTATCTCACTTTAAGGGATGAAAATATCTTTATTGTGGAGCCTTATAGTCCTCATAGATTCAGTTGTCAATTTGGCTTTTTTCAAAATGCTCCTGGTTGATTAGATCGAGATTTTTGTGAAGTTTCATTAGCGTTTAAGGCTTGCAAGGATTTATATGCTGACAAAATCTAGGGCAAGATCAATATTTTCTCCTAGTGGGCCCAACTTGAAGAAATTCTTTTCATACAATTACAAATCTTGGTGGAAATAGGTGCATGAAAATTTTCTTGAAAATTATATACAGTCCTTGGTAAGTGCTGTTGGTCTAGATACTAAAAAGCAAGACGACGAGGTCTTAATTGTGAGCCAACCTCCTATTTTAAAGTCTAAAGCTGTTGTTCCAGACAAGATCAAGGGATCTTCTCTCGAAAAAGTTCAAAAAGAAAAATATTCAACTCAAATTCAATGGACCTCTCACAAACGGCCATCTCAAGATGAAAGTAGTAGCACCCGTAGTGATCGTTGTTGGAAGCAATTGAAACTACCTTCTGACACACCAAACGATGCTAGTTCACATCTGGTAGAGATTTTTGACAACAATGTTAGTTCTTCAAGGACTTGACGGCTATTAAAGAGGTAATTATTTTTTTCATTCTATGATACCACATGATTCTACTAACTATGATATTTCTTTTTTTATTTATATATATATATATATATATATATATATATAATTTTTTTATTTTCATTTTTATTATTATTATTTATTTTTTTTGCAAGCAAACAATGTTAGTATGTTAGAGAATTCTTACTAAAGCAATCCACAAGATAGTAATGAATCTGTAGGGGGGATGATTTCAAGAAAATCAATTTTGTCACCCAAATCAGAGCGAGAGGCTACTTTTATACCACATGAAAGGACTATATCAAATGTAGAATATCCTCCCCATAAGAAACCGATGATGTCCGTGTCTATTTTTGACAGAAAGGAAGTCATCTCAGAACTTCAAATGAATTTTGTCGAAGGAACTTGGAGTAAGATTCGTTCTAAACTCGCCGATCCCACGATAAAACTTGTTTCTTCTCTTAAGGATGAGGTTCAAGTAATTCTTAAGCATATAGATAAAATGGGGCTGGATATTTCTCCTTTGAAGAACTTATTGGAGTCTCTCTTTGAATTTTCCATCTCCTATGACCAAGCACAATCATCCCTTGCGGATAAAGTCCTGAAAATTGAAGAATCTGAGCCATATCTAAACGCTAAGAAACAACTTGATCTTGTCTTGAATGAAAAGAATGAGAAATTCAAAGAATTATCTAATGTTTGTTAATCCCTTAAGGAGGCGAGGAAAAGGGTGAAGGAGTTAAAGTCCTCCGAGATGCTGCCAAGAAAAAAGTCGAAGATGTCGAATCTAAAGTCTTAGCAGATGAACAAGAGTACAATAAATGTGCTGATGTTTCCCTAGCTACTGCGAATGCCTCGAATGATGTGGAAGAGAAGAAGAGAGTTTTAGAGATTTCTCTTCAAGATTTAGCTAATTATAAGCTACGTTTAGACTAGCTTATTATGAATTTTTTTTACATTCTCATTGATTAGTTGTCACTCTTTTAGAAATCCTTTTGATTGCACATTTCTTTAAGTATTTCTTTTACGTTTCACCTTCAAGAATCATTTACTCATATTGATGCATTGACGTAATCGCATTAAGCTTGGACTTTCTCCTAAACATCATTGTTTATCACCTTGTGTGTTTCGATAGTACAAGAGATATATCATTGTATGAGAGAACCAAAGTTAGGAAAGACTTAATTTATCACAAACCAAACTTCTTAATCTAAAACATATCCAAAATTTATAGCTCAAGTCCCTCAGGGTCGTTCTAAACAAACTTCAATAATGAACTTCACATGCAGGAAAGCTGACAGATTCATATTTATATGATCTTATTTAAAATACTCATATCTCAGTGTAGAGAAGACGAAAAGAAGATTCATAGAACTACACTGTGTACAATAATCACAGCTAATAGCTTTACGAATTTGTACAAATATTTCTTTGAAGTCAATTCAAATTCTGTCTTGATTGGCCTTCTCTAATTCACACGTTATATATGACAATCTATAAGAACATTGTGATGCTCAAATAATAGTGTGCCCCATTTCTTTTGAACTTATGAGACTAAACTTAGGATGTAACTCTAAGCACCATGGACCTCGATGAGGAGGGTCAAGAGAGATTATGTGTTTTTTGGATACTCATGCGACTGAACTCAAAATGTAATTCTAAGCACCTATGTACCTCAGCGAAGAGGATCAAGTCATAACGTAGTTCTGAAAGAGTGATTTTTTTTGTGTGTCCTAACTTTTGCCTGGGACGCCTCTTTCGAGATTTTCAATCTCGCAGATATTTTTTTGATGCCGTGCACAATTTATACTTGTAACATCCCTCACAAATAGCCACAAAATGCCTTAAAGAATGCCTTAGAAATCGGCCGCTCATGTAACGCATGATCCTTAGACTTTTTGAAAAAATCCGAGTTTAAAATATCGATCAGGGGGTCAAAACCTGCGGGAAAATAGCCTCGGTGGATTTTTAAGACCCGTAGATCGGAAGATAGTTTTTCAAAAAAGATCACAAAATAGTGTGGTCCGCAACAGGACCAATTCTGGCTGAATTTAAGTTTTTTAGGGCATTTTAGACTTTTTCCAAATTATTAGTTAATGAACCTAAACATTTTTAGGACCTAATTCAACTCTATAAGTTAACCTAAACCTCTAATTTAATTTATTCTTCTACAATCATCTATCAAATATTTCTCTCTCTATAAAAAGGCTCTCAAGAGTTTCCATTGAAGACTTCAAGCAAATTCATTCAATTTCTCCATCAAAACTCTCAAGTTCTTCCAAATTAAGTTGTGTTCTCACTCAAGGTATGTGGGTATTGATTCATGGATCCTTTCATCCATGAAGCTCAATCAATTTCTCAAGGTTTTCTATCAAATTAAAGTATGATATTTTATGGATTTTATAATCTCTATTCCAATTGCATGAATTTTTATTTAAAGTATGATCATTAGTCTATTTTGATATAAATTGATGGTTATTGAATTAAATTGAAGAATTTTTCCATGAATTCTCCTATTTTGATTTCAAGGGTTTAAGGTGCAAATTATGAGTATTTTCAATTATACTTCTAAATGATATTATCTATATGGATTATATATGGGCTGATATAAAGCTTATGATCATGCATGTTTCAAGTTAATTTCATGATTTTCACGTCAATTGATCATGCATTCATGTTATACCCTAATTTCAAGTTCAAGCTATGGTCATGAATTTTCAAAGTATGAATTATGACTATGTTTTTTCATTATGATCATGAATTATAAGTATGTTTCAAGGTATGAATTGCATGCAAGTTATGAAGTAAGGTTACTTAGGGCTCTATGTGGTGACCTAAGGCCTAACGATATGAATTATGCAAATATGATTGTAATGATGAAAGAACAATTCTCACATTACAAATATGTTATGAAAATGAGCTATTCTATGATTTCAAGCCTATGATCATGACTATGATATATGATATTATGATTTTATGTTATGTATGTATTCCGTGGGATTTGACTTAGCACTGAGCGAACTTGAGGTGGGGGACCTACCAAAAGCCTTAGTAGCAGCCTTATGTCCCATAAACTATGTGCCACCATAGGTTGCCTTTATGTCCTAGTTAGTGGATCCACAAATAGCACATGTTCATGATTAGCAGTCTACCTTGGCAAAATAGCCTCTTCCTTCTCGATGTGGGTATCATCAGATTCTACGTTATAGCTCACATGGTCTTATTGTCGGTTATGGTTCCTATCCCACATATGTATGATTTCTTAAGTATGTTATGATTTTGAACTTATGCTTTTAAATGCTTAGGTCAATATGATTTTTCTCATGACTTTACATATTCCAACTTATCATGTGATTTACTTGACCTTTGTATTCCATGATTTATGGTGTATGTCAGGCCCTCATACTTAGTATATTCCAACCTATTAATGCATACTTTTTCCTACATTATCTCATAATGTAGGGGTTGAGGTTGAAGATCCTTATCGTCCACGTAACTAGTAGGCGTTCCTATCTGAATGTGTTGTGGTGAGTCATCATTGATTGGGGACTAGTTTCAAGTTGGTTACTATTTTCTTTTTAAAATACTCTTGTTTACATTGTACATTGAGGGTGATCTAGGGACATGTCTTATCCCCCGCCTATACTCATATTTAGAGGCATCTAGTTGGACATATGCTTGAGTCTATGTTGTCATAAATCATTTTTAGATTTCTATTCATGGTTTAGACTTCCTTATGATGTTTCTGCTTTTATATTTTACCTTATGTATGCTTATGATATGTATAAAGTCTTGGTTGGAGCCCTTTAGAGTTTCGATCGCTGTGTTACGACTAGGTCCTAGGTCAGGTCGTGACAATACTCTTGCGGGCCAGGAGTAACATGCAGTTTATGCTCGTACCTTAAGGAACATGTTTCTTTTCTTCAAGGATAGTATCTCTTTATGAACTTTCTATTAATGGGGATAAGGCATAATCCTTCTGAGTCAACCAGTTTGTAAGCGCCACTTAAGTATACTTCTTGTACTATATATGGTCCATCCCATTTAGCAGAAGACTTGCTTCCAGACCGACGAGAAGTAATAATAGGCCTTCTTACAAAAAGAACTTGATCACCTACTTGGAAGTATCTCAAACGAACCTTCTTATTAAAAGATCAAGCTAGACGAGCATGATAACATTCCAGACTTTGTTGGGCCTCTAGTCTTTTTTCATCAATAGCCTCCAATTCTTCAAGGTGTAACCGAGCATTTTATTCATTAGTGAGTCCTTCTTGAATGGCAAGGCGCAATGATGGGATTTAACGCTTAAGTGGAAGGACTGCTTCAACTCCATAAACAAGAGAATAGGGAACCACTTGTGTTGGCATGCGATACGTAGTCCTATATGCCTAAAGAGTCTCTTTCATTCTTTCATGCCAATCTCTTTTAAAATTGATAACAATTTTTTTCAACAAGTTGCGGAGTGTCTTGTTAAATGCTTCAGCGAGACCATTAGCAGTCGCATAATACATAGAGGAATTGCATTGCTTGAAGCCAAAAAGATCACATATCTTCATCATTAACTTGTTAGCAAATAGCTTGCCATTATCTATCAATATGTATCGAGGAATACTAAAACGGTAGATAATATTGACTCAAATGAAGTTAGAAACATTCTCTTTCTTCACTTCTCTAAGAGAAACAACTTCTGCCCATTTTGAGAAGTAGTCAGTTGCAGCTAGGATTTACAAATGTCCACCAGAGGACTTAGGCAATGGTCCAACCACATCCAAACCCTAATCTTTAAATGACCATGAGACAATCGTTGGGTGCAATACTTCTGGGGGTTGATGTATAAAATTTACATGGAATTGGAAAAATTTACATCTTCAGACGTAATCCAGAAAATCTTTCACTATGGTTTGCCGGTAATATCCCATCCTTTTTATGGTACAATGAAGTTTTTGCCCAGATTGATGTGCTCTACATACTCCAGAATATGCTTCTTCCATAGCTTGAGTAGATTCATCTGCCCCAAACATTGTAAAAGAACTCCATTGAACGACCGCCTGTAAAATGTATTTTTATAGTAAACAAAACGAGGGGCTCGTCGTTGAATTTCTGTCCTTCTTTAAAGATTTTCTGGCAATATTCCATAACACAAGTAATCTATTATTGGTTGTCGACAATCTTTGATTTCAGCCTCCGAAGTGGCGATAACTTGTCAAAATTCTTCTTCATGCTCATCTGGAGGCGGAGTTATCCATCTTTGGCAAACCACAACTTACATTTCATCAAGCGATACTAATGCAGAAGCTAAAGTTGTCAACGCATCAGCCTTTTTATTTTCCTTTTTAGGGATATGTTGAATAGTCACCTCTCCAAGCCATCCTATCTTATTTTGAGCATAATTGCAGTATGGGAGTAACTCAGGCTTCTTTACTTCATAATTACCCAAGACTTGATTGATTACCAACTTTGAATCCCCAAAAACTTATAGTTGTAATTATTTCATATCAACAGCCATTTCAAGACCAAGTAAGAGTGCTTGATATTCATCAATATTATTAGAGCAGTGTTGTATTAGAGTGAAGGAGTATGGAAAAACTTCTCCATGGGAAGTGACAAATACCACTCCAGCACCGGCTCCTTCATGATGTGCAGCACCGTCATAATACATCTTCTAAGGTGGTTGAATTTCCACTAGCATTGCATCTTCATCAGGCAATTCATTAGTAACTCCCAATCATTCGGAATTGGATAATTGACCAAGGAATCTTCTAGCACTTGTCCTTTTACTGCCTTCTGAGATATATACATAATTTCAAATTGTTGAAATTGAAGGTACCACCTTGCTAGTCGATTACTTAAGACAGGCTTGAACATAACAAACTTGATAGGATTTGCTTTAGAGATAAGTTGTACAATATGAGCTTGGAAGTAATGCTTCATCTTCTGAATTGAGAATACGAATGCCAGACATAACTTCTCAATATGTGAATATTTGATCTTATTTTGTGTCATCATCCTACTCAAATAATATAGGGCATTTTTTCCCCTTCATTATTTTCTTGTGCGAGAAGTGCTCCTACTGACCTTTCTTGTGCTGCAATATATAAAATCAATGATTTTTCAGGTATAGGAGCTACAAGTACAGGAGGCTTCATCAAATAAGATTTTCTGTTCTCGAAAGCATTGGTACAAGCTTGGTCCTATTTAAAAGGAACATCTTTCTTCATAAGGCGACTGAACGGTTGACATCTCCTGGTCAGATTTGAGATAAACCTCCTAAGATATGCTAATTTTCCTTGTAAGCTTTTTAACTTATGAATATTGTTTGGCTCAGACATCTTCAAAATAGCATCTATCTTATCTTGGTCAATCTCGATTCCTCAATGTCGAATAATAAAACTGAGAAATTTTTCCGAAGTACTCTGAAGGCACATTTTAAAGGGTTCATTTTGAGTTGGTATCTTCGAAGTTGTTCGAACACCATTCTCAAATCTTCCAAGTGGTCATCACTCTTCCTTGATTTCACCACTAAGTCATCAACATAGCACTCAACGGTTTTATGAAGCATGTCATCAAAAATATTCTGCATGGCTTGTTGATAAGTAGCTCCAGTATTTTTTAAACCAAAAGGCATTACTTTGTAGCAATATATACCTTTAGGAGTGCGAAATGCAGTAAGTTCTTCATCCCTTGGTGCCATGCAAATTTGATTGTATCCAGATGAACTATTCATGAAAGACATTATCTTGTATCCAGTTGTGGCATCAATCTTAATCTCAGGGATTGGAAGAGGAAATTCATCCTTAGGACATGCATTATTAAGATCTCTAAAGTCAACACAAACTCGTATTTGACCATTCTTCTTTTTTATAGGTACAATGTTTGAAATCCATGTAGGATATTTGACTTCACGAATGAAACCTGGTTCAATGAGCTTGTTAACTTCAGTTTCGATCAAAGGAACCAGTTCAGGTCTAAAGCGATGTTGAGCTTGTTTAACAGGACGCGTGCCTCATTTCACAACAAGACGATGAACTATAACTTTAGGGTCTAATCCTGGCATCTCTTTGTAACTCCAAGCAAATACATCCCTAAATTCCATAAGCAGCTTAATATATTTCTTCTCTTCATCATCATCCAGTGAAGCACTTCCTTCAATGCATCAACAGTATTCTTTATCCCTTCCTCGAGTTCAGGTGGCGCATCTTCAACATCCTCATCTTCTTGAGGATCACCATCATTAAAAGATATGTGTTGGCATATATGAATGTCAACAAACCCATCCTCAATTTTTGCATATAGTGAAGTATTTTCCTCGTCACAAATTGTGATGTGATTTGATGATCCCACACTTTCTTCATCTTCATCTCACTCCATAGTGTGAACTATGGTATGAGTTCTTGCTCTCAAGACATCTCCACATGAAACTACAAGTTTTGTTTCTCGCCTCATTCTAGAAGGAATCAAACTAGGGCAATTCTTGGGTGAATTATGCTCTCGAGCATGTACCCGTTCTTCCATTGTTTTATAATTTCCTTGGCGCTTGTATTTCTTCTTCATTGGTCCTAACCGATCAAATACTAAAATTTTTGGAGTTGATTCGATTAGCCGATCAAATACAGAAACGTTAGGAGTTATGCCACCAAGTCGATCAAACACAAAAAGGTTCTTGTTGAACATCATAGGTTCTTCGATAGGGGTAATGCAGTTGATGCTCATCCTTTTTATAGAGATTCAAACTGGCGAAGGTTGTTTGTAACCCAAGCCTTCATGCAATTGCTTGACAACATACCCTCTCTCTATCATCATCCTTTGAGTTAGATTTAGGCCATGATTTGCCTTTTTAATAACTTTATTTGGAAGCTTCCCTACTTTAAAAGCTGCATTGGGATTGTATCCTGCTTTCACCAACGACTTATATGCATTTCGGTCAAAACCCTCATTTGTACACTTTTTAGGAAGGGATTCATATGAATCATGATTCGATGTTCTGACAAATCCTTTTATTATTTTTGAAGGTGATTTGATTGCATCAATTTGCTTGATAGGAAATGTCAACTTGCTACTTTGCAACGTAGAGGGTGGGATCTTGACCTTGTTTGTCTTTGGGACGTAGTGAGAAATATGTATCATTCTCTTACTTCAAGATGACTCACTTATCTTAGGTACTTTACTCATATATGAAAGCATTTTATTTTTTCAATCATGACCCTCGCATTATCAGGTGCTACATCAATCTTTTTTGTGACATCAACAGGTATCGCGTTATAAACTTTGACTTCTTTTGAAATATGATTCTTTAAGTAGAATTTTGCATCAACAAAGTGCGCTTCTGTCTCGGTGAAAGGTTCATCATTTGCAACTACCTTCTTTTGAACCCCATCTTCAAAGTATTTGAAACATTGATGGTAGGTGGATGGTACCACTTTATTCTCATGTATGCATGACCTTCCTAACAAGATATTATACGAGGTCTTTGAGTCAATAACATGCATCCATGCACTCGAACACATATTTTCCATCATTATATCTAATTTGACAGTACCAATGGCTCTCTGTCCCCCTTGGTTAAATCCTTGAATTATCAGACGACTTTCAGACGGTTCATTTATCGGGATTCCAAGTTCCTTCGCAGTATGGATAGGGAGAATATTGACCCCAGATCCATCATCTACCATAATTCTATTTATTTTATGTCCACACACAAAACCTACCATATATAAAGGACGATTATGCAACACTTCACCCAATAAAAAATCATCATTAGTGAATGTAAACTTCGCATCACAAGTGTCCCCTTCTTTAGAGTGAGACTTGATAGGGCCTTCATGTGATGGGAGTAATGATGGCGATGAGACTTCTCCCATTGTCTCTTCTTTATCAATGTTACAACACAAGGCCTTGGTGTCACAATGAGAAATCTTTTCACGGAACCAACTTGGCAAGAATTCATCTAATGTCACCGGAGAACGTTGCTTTTGATAGTAATTCCCCCATCTCTTGACTTCTTCACATTCTTCTTTACCCCTTGAGTTTTAGGTAGTTTCTTCATTTTTGGTCGTCACTTGCTTACTTGGCTCTCTTTGCAATCTCATTTTACAATGTCTTAGTCGTTCACTAAAATCCATCCTTCATCATCAGTATAAGCATCACAAGATTGATTTTCCTCTAGAGGTTTATCTTTCCCTATTACTTCATTCATCAAAGGAATGAGCGATGATGCGTTAACATCTATCAGTTTGAAGTCACCAAATTTAATTATTTTTGGTGGTGATGTGGCTAGGACATCACCACCATTATGTATTTGAACAAAGTTGCAAAGAACTATGGGGTCGAGTGAACCAAAAGTGATAGAGACTTGATTTGAACTCTCCTTCTCATCTTTAAATAATATCTTTCCTTCATGGGCCAAGTCCATGATCTTTTCCTTAAAGATAAAACACTTTTCAATAGGATGGCCCATCAAACGGTGATATTTGCAGCAATTTGGATTATTAGTCCTCCCAGCCTCATTTGGACAGTTCATTTCAGGTAGCTCAAAGAGTTTTAATGCCAGAAGCTCTTCAAAAATTGCTGGGACCTTTGAGTCCAAGAAAGGATACTCTTTTGCCTGCATTTCCTTCAAAGTCAGTTTTCTACCAGCGTTATTCTAGAAATTCGTGGTCTTCACCCTTTGATTCTTGGTTAGATTTGTAGCCACTTTCAAAGGCACGACATTAACATTCATCGACTCTTATTTCTAAACTTAGGTGCTGATTTTCCTCCTTTCTTTACCTCCATTTTGTCTTTTTCCTTGCGAGGCTCATAAATAAGTGGTCCTTCAATCCCGCTTGCAGACATGATCAACTCCATATCATGAACATGTGTGGCTAGTTTCTCAAATAATTTGGGTTTAATACCCTATAGGATATAACAAAGTCCCAACATATTTCTTGAATACACATTTCTATTCCAAAAATTTCACTAAGCCTATCCTTATAATTGAGACTTGTATTTCTCCATCGGTTGATGAACTTGATGATATGTTCATCTTCCCATTGACGTGTATTTGTGAGTTCAATCATGCTCACAGTACGCCTTGTGCTATAAAAACTATTGAGAAATTCATGCTTAAGTTGTTCCCAACTATCAATAGAGCTAGTCTCGAGATCCGTATACCAGTCAAAGGCATTTCTTTGTAAGGAGCGCATAAATTGTTTGATCAGATAATCTCCATATGTTCCAGCATTATTACAAGTTTCAACAAAATGGGCAATGTGTTGCTTTGGATTTCCCTTTCCATCAAATTGTTGAAATTTTGGAGGTTGATAACCTGCAGACATCTTCAAAACATCAATTCTTGAAGTGTATGGCTTTGCATACGTAAATGATGACTTTGAAGACACATCATACTTATGTTTGATAGTTCCCATAATGAAGTCCTTCAGTCGATGAATGGAAATTCCTCCTTCAGCGGATACTTGCAACTCATCACCCACATTTATTTGCTTTGTAACTGAATCTCCTTTTTCTTGTATCATGGGACTTTTTCCAGGTGCATGACTTGAGTCCCCATCCATAATATTTTCAACTCTGTTTGTCAATTTGACAATTCGATTATCCTGATCTTGCACATATTTTGTTAGACCTTCAATTGCCTTTGTAAAACTTGTCAGTTGTTCTTCAACAATTTAGGCATTAGTCATCATCGCTGGATGACCGTTATGGATGATGGAGTAAAGCACGGATTTTTTTTCAAATTAAAATTTATTTGAAATAAGTTACGTGGAGTGACTGGGGAAGATATAGTTATCGAGACATCATCTTCATCTTGAATAGTGTAATTTCTTGTATTAAAAGGACTAAGTCGAGCCAACGTCTTTTCAACAATATCAGCTATATTCTTTCCTTCTTCCAATTCATTCGGAAATAATCTTTCCCCCTTTGAAGATGGAAGATCAAAAATAGGAACTGATGCGGATGACACTTGAAGTGCTTGTTGTCCTAGCAAGTTTGCCCTGTTCCTAGTGATGGATCCCAAACTTTCCATAGTATGATCCAGTATGTTCTCCACTTCAGAGGAAAACTTGGAATCAATAGCCTTAGCAACAATAGTCCTGGAGTCAAACTTTTTAGATTCCATTTAAGTATTCTTGAGGTTTGATGATCGATGTAAAGAGATGAGAGGTAGAGATGGTCCCACTGTGCATGCTAAAATTTGTAAACAACAAATTTTTGAGCCGAGAAAAATAAATAATCAAGACCGAAAAATTGATTTCAAAATGTAGTGCGTGTTACAATCTGTATGATAATCCTCTAATTCTTCAAATAATATGAAATATGTTGAACTTGAATTTGATTTAGAATCAAGGGCTTGAATAACTTGATCTTGAATCTTCGTCTTCAAATTTGGATTTGAATTACTCATCACGAACACTTGTACGGTTATGATGAGTAATAAGTATGAACAAGAAACTTGATCTCGAACTTTTTGTTATTTGCCTTTGTTCTTGAACTTGAACTTGAATTTGATTACTTGAACTTTGTATCTTTGTAGAGAATTTACGACCTTTGATCTACGAGCTCTCTTCTTGCTTCTTGTTCTTCCAATCCATCCCCTTCTGAGAATAATGAGGACCCCTATTTATAGTTGTAGTGAGTGGTATGTGGGTGTGATTTAATTGGTTGGTTTGAACTGACCAATCAGATTTCTTTGGTGAAGAGCCTTAATTTGATTGATCAGAAAATGTCACATATACATGTGACATTATTCTAGTGGCTCATTTAATTTGACTTAGATTGCCACATAGCTTTGACACATGATATGATTTTAGTGGATTATTTAATTTGACTTGGATTGCCATATAATTTTGGCACATGACATAATTTTAATGGCTCATTTAATTTGACCTGGATTGCCACATAACTTTGACACGTGGTATAATTTTAGTGGCTCATTTAATTTGACTTGAATTGCCACATCGTTTGGATTATTTTCTTGAATTTAATATAGTCCAAATTAATTTACGGATTTAAATCCAATATAATTTACAGATTTAAATCCAATATAATTTTAATGTTTACACTAGCCTTCAATCAGAATCATTAATCGATGAGATAAAACACCGATATTTGATGAAAGTTGGCAATGCATCCACTCTCGATTAGTTGCGTGCCAAGTTTTTCTTTGTCGTCCATCTTTTCCTGTAGTTTTCCAGTTCCTCTTCTTTCATTGTCGAGAGTTCATGAAACCACTACTGATATTGCAAATTAATTGCTTTCATCTCCAACTTTAGCTCTGTATCCTCATCTTTCTCGATTAAAGAAGAGAAAGAACCACTTGACAAACTCATGCCTCTTGAAATTCTGTCGATATCTGAATAAGTCATCTCTGAATCCTTTCCATATTGATCATTTGATTGTACGTATTTTGCAGCATCATTGTTGTTTCCCTACATTGCCCATTCATCGTGAAACAAGTACCTGAAATACATCTCCGAAATATTTGTACTACAACTTCTAGGATATCCATCATTAATATGATCATCAGAGCATGCAAATGAATTCGCAGTCTTTATATTAGCATCATTTTCAGACATTAGTACTCTAGAAACAACTGATCCTTGAATTTTTCCATCATCCACAAGTGCCAAGCGAGATGGAGAAGCAAATGTAACATGACGAGAAGTTTCATCTGAATTTCGACCACTATCTTGAGTTTCCATGTTAAAGTCAGAAATAACACCTTGGTGACCTATTATAGACTTGGACGGGCAACCAGTACTCACGTCTGTATGCCACAAACTTGAAGACAGGTTTAGGCTTTCTTGAGGTTGTTTGCTTGGATTTCTCCCTCCATTAGAATGATCACCAGAAGACGGATTCCAAGATGGAAATATCTTCATTATTAGGTAATCAATAAAGTCAGCAATAAAAGCTACATCATGATCAGCTAGCTACAATTGTTCAACCATCTCAGCTGCGATTAAATGTACAGTATCAGTTTCAAGATAGAAAATGAAGTGTATATTTCTTACACTACCTGCGCAATAACCCAATGTTTGGAATAAGAAAGAGGATATCTGATTCCACAATGCTCAAAAAATAACAGATATACTTACCAGCAGGATCTCTAATTCTCAAGGTCAACGAAATTGACTTGGCATCATTCTTCTTCCCCATTAATTTAAATTAACTGGTAAAGTTGCTGCCATGTGACCAGGAGGTCACGGGTTCAAGCCTTGGAAACAGCCTCTGGCAGAAATGCAAGACAAGGCTGCGTACAACAGACCCTTGTGGTCGGACCCTTTCCCGGACCCTGCGCATAGCGGGAGCTTAAGTGCACCGGGCTGCCCTTTTTATTCTGATGGCATCTCCGGAATTCCAAACCTGGAACACTAGGACTTCCACAGCTAGAATCTGTACATATAGATTGGTTAGACTCTATATTCACATCCATGGAATGAGGTAAAGGTTTCGACAAACTCAAGGATCTAGGACATTGCTTGGGTAACTCAATTTGATTATCGACTGACTCCTTCAAGTTTTCAAATTTAAGAAACGGATCTTTCAGGAGGTCCCTGGCTGACAATCTCTCCGATGCTGCAACCAAGCATTTCTTGATGAATGCTTTGACTTCAGAATCAGTAACTTTACTGAGGGAAGCAGGTTTAACGCCCTGATAATGCAAATTTCCTTTAGATATCGACAGAATGACAGAATACAAATTAAAACATCGGTCAAATTATTGAACTTACTGAGCTAACTTTCTTATAAATTTGGGCAGGATTCTTGCACTCGCTGTAAGGGTACTCAAAAGTTATCATTTCCAACATACATATTCTGAAGGAATATATATATCTATTAGTTCATTATACTCTTTATCGTAGAGCTCTGGGGCCATGAATTCAGGGGTCCCTTTGTTGCATAGCAATAAATAAAGTCAGTATTCGAGAAGGAAATCTCGTCTAAAATTGTACTATAAGAAACAGCCATACCAATAACACTCTTGGAAGTTGGCTGCTCCATAATAGTTGCCAATCCAAGATCACCAATCTTGATTTCCCCATGATTTCCATTGACAAAAATATTATCACATTTCAAGTCCCTATGAATGATAGGCGGGTTCTGACTATGGAGATACTCCAAACCTTGAAGAACCTGTCTTGCCCAATTCTTTATAGCCTTCATATCAACACTTTTGTACTTGTTACGATATCTACATCGATGAATACATGATCATTTTAAGAGAACATGATAAGCAAATGAAGAAACTATGACGAAAAACTCACTGCCTCAGGTTCCCAAACTCACTGTCTTCTTCTTGTCATCAATCCACGAATCATATAACTACATTACATTGTCATGTTTCAATTGTCTCAAAAGATGAACTTCTGAATATAATTTTCTCAAACTTTCTGGTGACTGCATTACGTCCTCAATTTTCACTCGGCTCCATGCAACTTCAATACCCTCAAGTAAGTCAAATGCATTGAAGCTGAAAAAAATAGAATTCAAGAACAAGACAAACAACTTAAATTCAGAGATCAAAGTGAAAACCAAAAAAAGAGACAAAGTTAAAGAACATACAGTCTTGAATGCTCCCTTGCCCAATACCTCATTATACTGTAAGAGAAAACAAGAGCAGGTGCTATAAAGGACTGTCAATAGAGATGCAAATGATTAATTAACATTTTTTTATCAAACTTTATTCTTTCCTTCCATCTAGTGAGCAATCACTCCTTTTCTCGAATAGTTTGAAAAACATGTGAAAGATTCAAGATCAGGTCACGGGTTTGAGTCAAATAGACCTTCCCTCTCATCTCAAGGTGAGGCATGCCCCTGATAAAATAAGCCCGGGAAGACCTTTGTCGCAAAAAAAGGTTCCTTCTAAGCTGCTTGGATAGTTCTCTATTGACCTTCCACCATATATATCTTGAATTTTGTCTTTTAAATACTTTGGCTTTGACTCTTTTATATGACCTTTCTTAACTTTAGTTTACATCCTTTTTGAAAGTTTCCCATTTCTTAAACTCTTACCATTTGGCAACTAATGAGAGACAACATGTTTAAACCAAAACCTTTAGAAGTAAAGAAGTCTTGCTAGAAATAAAGGACCAGGGAACAATATTAACAACAAATAATACAGTGATTGAATCAAAGGAGACAACATACAACAATGAATGAAAAAGACTCTAATAACAACAAGCACGAAGAACAACACAAAAATACAATACTCACGGCTAAAGAAACAACAAATATAAATAAAAATAGGAATCTAAGAGTACGAAAATACAAGACTAATATTCGATTATCAACTACCCTTGTATCCTAATTCTCGACCTCCACACCCTCCTATCATGGGTCATATTCTTGATGAGCTGAAGTTGCACCATGTCCTACCTAATTACCTCACCCCAATACTTCTTAGGCCTACATCAACCTCTTCTTAAGCACTCAACGGCCCGCCTCTTGCACCTCCTCACTTGGGCATCTGCACATCTCCTCCTCAAATGCCCGAACCATCACAACTGTACTTTCGGCATTTTATCCTCCACGGGGGTCCCTAAATAACACCATTCCTAATGTTGTCCTTTCTAGTGTACACACACATCCATCTCAGCATCCTCAACTCAGCTACTCTCATCTTCTGGAATGGAAATTCTCGACTTGCCAACACTCCTACCTCATATAAGCATAGTCGGCCTAACCATCACTCTGTAGAACTTACCAGAGCGAGCCTTCATTTTATCCATTCTGCCCTAGTACGATGCGTGACATCTTCTTCAATCTTCCTGGTACCTTGGATACCTGACCCTAGGTACTTGAAACTTGCTCTCAATTTTTTCGAAAAATATTTTCTCTAGCAGAAGTAAGAAAAACAAGCTACACACAACCGGCATTCCATATTGTTTGTCTCCTCTCCACCCTCCGCAATGCACCCCATCTCACCCCCCCCCCCAACCCCTATCCCTACCACCTCACATCCCTATTCCTACTAGATTATATACTAATACTTTGAGAATACTATTTATTTTCTAGAAAAAACATTTTTCTTCTTACCAAACACACCCTAAATCAAAACTTGGATGAGTAATACAGAAATGTAAACAACATTTATGCGTAAAACGAACTATAAATCAGTTGGGATTAGAGAAAATTACTCGAACATATCGTCCATTGGGATCTTTCTCAACATAGTCATCTTGCAAGTAAGGTGGTTGATCATTAGCCCAATCAAAAGATCCACCTTTCTTAATTATACAACATCCTAAAGGGTCCTCATTTCCAATTCCAGCCCCAGAAATCATTCTGTTAAACAACAAGAGAAGACAACAACGATAACGACAACGACGAGGAAAAGGAAGAACAAGAACAGAGACAACCTTACTCAAAGGCAAAAGAGGATTTTTCTTCAAGAAAATGTGACATATTTACATGTCTCAAAAGGCCAGGGAGGAAGAAGAAGAATTGTCGATGGAATCGACACTGAGCATCATTGAGATCGACCCAATTAGTCGAATGAAATATGCAGACTGATGGGGTTCTTGTTGCCATGACCATAATAACATAATTCTCCATTGTACAACCAATTTCTAAAAGTGTTCTTCATTCAAGACATACCCACCTAGCTAATTGATTTTACTCAATTGTGATTGAAAAAAAAAACATCAACAAATTTGGGAAGGTGTTTCTTTTTTTTCAAATGTTCAAAAAGGCAACACTAAGCAAAAATAATAAATCTTGATCAGAAAAAAAAAGGGGATAAACCTAAAAAAATGGAGGTTTGATTTAAGTTGATGTGTTTTTGTATATTCCATAATGTGACGTAAATATAAAAAGAGAAAACAAATTGTAATGGAACAATCATAACGTAAATATAGAAAAAGAAGGATATTAAAAAAGAAAATGCGGTGAACGTGGATCGAACACGTGACCTTCAGATCTTCAGTCTGACGCTCTCCCAACTGAGCTATCCCCGCTCGTTCAACTCAATAGAATAGTTTTATATAAACCTTTGGTAGTTTCTTTTTAAGAGAACATAAATGACCTCTCTGATTTTGCAATGTAGTAATTTATATATGTTGTTATTTTATTTAGATTAAAGAATCTTTTGGTTTAGTACTTAATTATTTAAATTACATTTAAAAGTAAATTAATTTCATTTGATTCGAATTCAATACAATGACATATTCAGTGTAATCCTACAAGTGAGATTTGGGAGGGTGATGTGTATGCAATCTTACTCATGTCTTGAGAAGATATAAATGTTGTTTCTGATAGACTCTCAACTCAAGTAAAGCAATACAAAAATCAAGACTCTCAACTCAAGTAAAACAATACAAAAATCAAGTATACAAAATAAATACAATAGTCAAGAATCCAAATATTGTAACAATGGAAAAGATCGTAGTAATTAAAAACAACAAATTATATGATAATCGAAATCAAGGAGACAATAAAATCAAAAAATAAAATAGTAGAAGAGTAATAAAACAATATTGATACGAAACTAGGCAATACTTGACGACAACTATTAGCCTTGATCTATCCTAGTCTTATCTAATCACATCTATCAAATAATTATTCACCTTACACTACCAAAAAAAAGCATGTTAGCCACGGTATATTAGCCACGGTTTTAAATACCGTGGCAAAATTAAATTAAAAGTTAAAATTCTCTACACATTAATAACTGTGGCTAAATTTTGTGGCCAAAAAAAAGCGGCAAACAAATTTTACTCCCTCCATTTTTTCTATTATTTTCCTCTTATTCCCACACTTTTAATCTTTTCCCTCACTTCACCCAAAATAAACACAAATTCACGCCCAAAATTGAAGTGTGAAGTTCTTCCCATCGGCGCGCAGTGAACTTCATCGGCGAAAACTTGTTGCGATCTTCTTCTCCGGCGAACTTCATCGGCGGCAAAGTGTGAAGTTCTTCAGTAAGTTCCTCTGTTTTCTATGCTCTCTATTTATTTCACAAAGTCCTCTTTGATTCTGCCCTAGTATACTAAAAGGCCGAAATCTTGACAACCCTTTGAATAGTATTGTGGATCAAATACTGGCATTTGTCTAATCTACAACCAATTACCCTTTTCAAAGTCAGATAAAAAGCATCTTCTCTCTGTTGTACTTCATATCAACTTAGTTTAGCTTTAGTTCATTTCCACACTGCATCTTTGATGCAAAAATAGATAGGAGTGATCGGTGTATACATGATTTTCTAAGGAGACAATTTTGTTGTGGGTTTGAGAGTTTCCTTCTCTGTTTTCCTGTAAATATATCAACAGAAAATAGGTTTCACGTTGTTTTAAGCCCTTTTAGCAGACTTTTGTGCAGTTGTTGCTTTTTATGCGAGGGGAGAAGTAAGTATACGATTAAATTCACTGAAAATTTTTCCACTTAAGTTTATAAAAAACTTAGTCCTAATTTTTTATTTGTTCATATCTTCAACAGCTTTAGTCCAACATGATTGACAAGAGTTGGATTGAGAGTCCAATTAGATCGAAAGAATTCTCGGATGGTGTTGTTCAATTTTTAGAATTTGCCTTTTCAAATGCATCTATTAATGGAAAAATTTTATGTCCTTGTATTTTATGTGGATTTTCTATTATGCGCAATAGAGCTGAAGTGTTTAGTCATCTGCTTCAAAGGGGGTTTCCAGAAAAGTATACTTGTTGGCATATGCATGGCGAAAATCGTGCTCAATCGAATGTAGAATCATTACCCCGAGTACATAATGAGCCGGCTAGACACTATCCTATGCATGATATGTTGAATGATGTTTTTGGTGTATTTGATAATAATGAATTTCAAGATTTTAGTCCATCAAATCTACTAAATAATGACAATCCTAAAGGTGATGAAGGTAAGAGTCAAGAAGAGAGAGAGGAAATTAAGAAGTTGTTGGAGGATGGGAATCAAGAACTTTATGATGGTTGTAGAAAATATAGTAAATTGTCATTCATTGTTCATTTTTATCATATTAAGGTCTTATGTGGTGCAACAGATAAATCATTTTCAATGATTCTTGACCTTTTAAAAGATGCTTTTCCCCAAGCGAAACTACCATCATCATTTTATGAGTCAAAAAAGATGATTAAGAAATTAGGTTTGAGCTACAATAAGATTGATGGATGTCCGAACCATTGTATGCTATATTGGGGATCATCAGGGGATGAGAATAGAGATAAATGCAAGGTCTGTAATACTTCCAGGTATATATCAGATGAAAATGGTGTTGGTGCAAATATTGTAATTGATGACCAACATAGAAAGAAGCGAAAGCCAGCAAAAGTGTTGTGGTACTTCCCACTTATACCTAGACTGAAAAGGCTATACATGTGCTCTAAAACTGCAGAACTGTTGAAGTGGCATGCTACAAAAGCTAATCCAGATGGGTTATTACGACATCCTAGAGATGGAAAAACGTGGAAACATTTTGATTCATTCTATCCAGACTTTGCTTCAGAGACTCGTAATGTGCGACTTGCTTTAGCTACGGATGGTTTCAATCCATTTGGAAATCTAAGTTCCAGTGTTAGCATTTGGCCTGTGATGTTATATATTTATAATTATCCTCCATGGTGTTTTATGAAGCAAACTTTTCTTGTCATGTCGATGATAATTCCTGGTCCTAAAATGCCTGGAAATAGCATTGACGTTTACTTGCAACCTCTAATTGCTGAGTTAAAACAATTATGGAATGGTGTAAATGCTTATGATTCCTCAACTAAGGAAATGTTCCAATTGCGTGCTGCATTGATGTGGACCATAAGTGATTTTCCAGGTCTTGATAACTTGTCTGGGTGGAATACACATACATTACTTGCTTGTCCATCATGTAATTATGATACAGATTCTATAAGGCTAAAGTTTGGTAGAAAAAATTGCTTTATGGGACATCGTCGTTTTTTGCCACATGATCACAAATATAGGTACAATAAGAAGTCTTTTAATGGTTTTGAGGAGCATAGACCTGCACCTATCCCACCATCAGGATTAACCTTGTTAAGATAAATTGAGGAGAGTCGAAAGAGGCCTCGTGATGATAGTACAAGTAAGGCTGGCCCAAAACAATGGAAGAAGAAGAGTATCTTCTGGTATTTACCTTATTGGAAGAACCATCTTATTCGTCATTGCCTTGACATGATGCATATAGAGAAGAATGTTTATGACAATGTATTGTTTACAATACTTGGTGACAAAAAAAATCAAAAGACAATTTGCAAGCTCGTAAAGACTTGCAAGTGATGGGAATTAGAGAAAAACTTCATCCATATCCTAATTCTTCTAAGTTTCCTCCATCATGCTTTAACATGAAAAAAGATAAGAAGGATATCTTTCTAAAAGTTTTAAACAATGTGGTGTTTCCGGATAATTACGCATCAAACATTTCAAGATGTGTTGATCTTAAGAAACGCAAGATCTCTAATTTAAAGAGTCACGATTCCCACATTTTGATGGAGCATATTTTGCCAATTGCCTGTAGAAGATCTCTTCCTAAAGAAGTTACTTCAGTGTTGATTGAGTTATGTAACTACTTTAGAGAAATATCAAGCAAGGTTTTGGATGTTAAGCATGTAGAGGATCTCCAGCGACGAATTTGGTTAAATCATGCTAATATGGAAGCAATATTCCCTCCATCTTTCTTCACTATTATGTTTCACCTGGTCATTCACATTGGAGAGGAAGCAATTCTTGTTGGTCCTGTACAAGGTCATTGGATGTACCCTGTAGAAAGGTATATTCTTTGCTTAGTAAGTCTATGTATTTTTAATTTTTTTTAATCTTACGATTTGTTTTAATATTTTGTTAGGGGAATGGGTCATTTTAAATCTTATGTTCGTAACAATTCCGCTACAGAAGGTTGTATAGCTGAAGGTTGCCTTACAGAGGAAAACCTTACTAATTGTTCTAGATATTTTGAGGATGGTGATATTGAAACAAGGTTTAATCGACCAAGGCGTAATGATGATGAAAGTGAAATTAATGCTAGTAGTGAATCTGCTATCTTGTCAAATTTGTTTCCTGCATTGGGCAAGCCTATTGGGGCTATTAAGACTCAATCCATATCTTCCTTGGAAATCATATAAGCTCACCGATATGTATTAACTAATTGTGAATTAGTTGATGTATTTCGAGAGTAAGTTATATTATCTTTCATATTATTCATTTTTTTTAATTCTAATATATATATATATATATATATATATATATATATATATATATATATATCTTGATATATGATTTATAATTACATTCAGAAAATTTAGAATTGAAGTCACTAGGATTCATCATGGCAAAAGAAACTCCTCAAAATTTGTGGAAGAATATGTGCACAAACATTTTCACGAGTGGTTTAAGAAATATGTAAGATCTCAAATATTTCATTCCCTTTTAAACTCACAATCTTATAATTTATATATATCTGTCCTAATATATATTTATAACAAAGGTTGCAAGTCAGAATGGTGTGGAGATTACTCCAGAAATCGAATTGCTTGCAAATGGACCAAATAATATTGTGAGGAGATTCAAGGAGTATAACATTCATGGATTTAAGTTTCGTACTATGTGGAAGGAGCAAGGATTGAAAACACAAAATAGTGGTGTTGTTATGTCTGCTGTTACTAAAAGATTTTCAAATGGTAGAGAATCTATTGAACAATCAAGTGATGACATGTACTATGGTAAATTGATTGACATCATAGAGTTAAATTATTATGGCAAGTTAAAGGTTGTGTTATTCAAATGTCTTTGGGTAGACACTACACTTAAGGGAATCAAGATAGATGAATTTGGAATTACAAGTGTAAACTTTTCCCGTTTGATACACACAGGTGCAAAAGAAACAGATGAACCATTTATACTTGCAACTGATGCTAGAATGGTGTACTATGTTGATGATCCAATTGAAGAAGATTGGTGTTGTGTTTGTCATATGAAGCCGAGAGACATATATGATATGGGAGATGTGGATTTTGTAGATTTAGAGGAGCCATCAATGGAGGACATACCTTTTCGTGAGCAACATTTGGAAAATATTGAAGACTTATCATTAGTCCGAGATATTCGTGATGAACAAGAACAAGACGATTCCAGTAATGATGATTATGAAAGTGACAATAATAGAGATGATGATGATGATGATGGTGATAGTGATGGAGATGATGATGATGGGAGTGAATGAAATGGTGAAGGAATGCGAGATTAGTTCAATTCCCTTGTTATGAAATTGAAGAATTGCACTAAGATTCTAGTCTGCTTGCCTTGTTTTAATTAATTGTGTGTGTTTTGTATCTTTAGTATATTTATCTACTCATATGATAGATATTTTGCATAATCTATTGCATGGATGATTTCCTGTCTTGCTTGCTAGTGACTTGGAATAAAAACTTACATTTTAAGAAATTTTACAGTCTTGTGATCATGAAAAAGCTTTTTTCTGGTATGTGTGCATAATAGGTGCTGATTTTTACTTTAAGCTTGTTTCTTTAAAGTAATCTCTATAGGATAAGTTCCATATGAAGCAAAAACGTAAGAAGTCGGTAAAAGCACGAGGACAACAAGCTGACAACATTAGCATAATTTTTGAAGATCTGCAACAACAATTTAATGAGGATCAACAAGAAAATCAACTTGAAAATGAGAACATAATAACTCCTGCACTTAGTGATAACAACTTAAATTATTCTTCAAGCTCTAATGAAGCCAACATCAAAGAGAAAGAGGAGCCCTTAGTTGTCAAGGTTAAAGGTTAGAAGTAATTTCATATTAGAGTTGATTATTATTTTTTAATCTCTATCTTATTTTGGTATTATTTATTTATTGGCAATAAACGTAACATTTATTGTCAAATTAGCAGATCTATAAGAGACCATATTTTTCTTCTTCAAACTTTTCAAGTTTTATTATTAACAAATCAACTGATTAATGTTGTTTGCTTGTTACAATAATAGATACTTTGACCGGAGAAGTTACTACTCAAAAGATACAACCAGATCGAGTTTGGAACTTGGAAAAAATAAAAAAATAATGGTGGAACTCAATGGAGATGGACAAGGAAGTGATAATGGTTCAAATTTGCTCGTAAGATTTCTTGGCAAACTTTCTCAAAAGTCGATATTTTGCCCCATATCAGTTGAGAGATGGGATAGAATGCCAGAAGCAAAAACACGCCTTCAGTGGCAGATTATTGAGGTAATATATTCTTTCAAGTTACTTTAATTAATGTATCTTTTTTCATTAGATATTGAATTATAAATATAAAAATGTTTGAAGGAGAATTTTGAGTTTGATTATGCGGTTGGAATTAAATGGGTGATGCATTCTCTATGCGAAAGATGGAGGGCCTATAAATATAAGTTAAGATGTGAGCGCTTCTATCCTAACAAAAGTAAGGAAGACATACTTGCTAATCATCCTGCAAGCGTGGATTCTAATGATTGGACTGCTTTTGTTCATCACTATAAAGAGGACAAGATGAAGGTAATTGATCTTCATAATTTTATTCTCTCTTTCTCTTCAATTTTGCTATAGATTTGGTATTATTTTACTGCATTATTTTGGTTTACTACATTCCTTTCTATAATACAACATTATTTAGATTGTGTTCGCCTAAGTAAAGGTCTTAGGAATGTATTGGCTGCATTTTGTGTCCCTAGATTGCATCTCAGCAAGTAAGTAGCATCTTGCAGTAGCAGTGTGCATGATCTTGAGGGCTTCCAGGTTGTTGTACTCCAGTGTTGCTGTGATTGTAGTAGCCAGCAGAAGAAAGTTTGTAATGGAACTCTAGTTGGTTTCTTTATTACTTGCATGCATTATAGGAGGTATCCTGCAATAGAGAGCCCCATTAAGAGTTGTAATTCTGCTGATTCCTGCAAGTCTGCAATCTCCTTGGGTGCTGCATGTTGTTGGAGGTGTTGTGTATTGTGTCTTGTATCCACAAATGTTACTTGATTTAATGTATCTCCAGCTACCTGCAAATGCATAAAACCAAGCCAACCAAACAAAAAACCAATAGGCACAAACAGAAATGGAAATCCCCAAGTTGCTGTGGTTAAGGTATAGTTGTTGTGGATGGACCAATTGTTGAGACTGTAGCTCCTCATGTTCTTACTGGTCTTGAAGCAGTTGTACCTGCACAAAGAGACACACAACAGGGAACAAAAATATAGTACTGTTGTTGCTGCTGCTGTAGCCCATCTGTTGCAGGTATGTGTTGATGTTGCTTTATGTTCTAGTGAGTTGTTGTATGCTGGAGACCTTGTTCTTGGAGATTTCAATTGTGTATTGTACCTGCACAAGTAAAAGAACCAGAGGAAAAGTACCTCTAAGACTTCTGCACAGCAAAAACTGTGCTGTAGTTCTGAATGTCCATTGTGGGCATGTAGTTTTTCCTTGTATGCTGCATGTTGTTGGAGTTGTTGTGTGTTTTGGCTTGTGAACATGTCTCCAAGTGTTACATGCTTTAGTGTACCTCCAGCTATCTGCAAATGCATAGAACCAGGCCAGCAAGACCAAAAACAAACATGCACAAACCTTAAATCGGCTAACTTTTTCAAGGTCGCTCGACTAACGTCTTTGATTGTTCGTTGGAGTTGAAACTTCTTGGGCTTTGCAATTACTATATTTTCTGTTGTCCTGCAACTTTTGGAGGACTTTTCCACAAGTTGGAAGTTCCAAATTGAGACTTGCTCCATCATGAGACTTAAGTCGGCCAACGTTTTTAAGATCGCTCGACTAACGTCTCTACTTATCAATTTGAGTTGAAACTTCTTGGGCTCTACAGGAGGTGTATTTGCTGTAATCTTGCCCAATTTGGAGTTCTTTTGGTGTTGCATGATGTATTTGTTGAGTGTTGGTGGTTACCTCTGGCTTCTGCTGTTGCTGTTAGGTTGCTGCTGCTGATGATTAGTGGCATTCACTTCTGCTGATGTAATGGAGCTTTTGCAATTGATGTTGTTGATTTGATGCAGGTCTATGGTGGGTTGTTGGTCCTTAAACATTGTTCCTGCAAAATTAAAACCAACAAGAAGGGAACTCCTAGAGTTGAATGAGCCTCCACCTGCTGTTGATGTACTGTAGTTGCTCCATGTGCTGCTGTGGAGTTGTTGTATGTATGTAGATGGTAGGTGTTGCATGAATTCCAGGCTTAGCTGCTGCAACACCACCACATGGCTCAAAGTTGCATGATACCTGAACAATGAGACACCCAACAGTAAACAGAATTGGAACTTAAGCTTCCTTTTTGATGGATGTTGAGTGTGGATCCATGTGTGTGATGTTGTGTTGCTGGTCTGGGTTGTTGTTGCTGTATGCTCTTGAGTGTTGTGATAGGTGGAATTTCTTGTTCTTGGAGGGTGCAGATGTGTAGAATACCTGCACAAGGCTTCCACACAAGAGGGCACTCCTACTCTATCTTTTACTTCTAGCATTGTGTTATTATTTCTACTGAAGTAATAAACAAGGGAGACTCTCCCCTTACAATAGGTGATAACTAGGTGGAATAAAGAGTAAAACAAATTACAAATAGATAGTCTATTACACATTTGAGAAATAGTTCAGTCAAGAAGATAATTTGATCTTTTTAGAGTTTTCCTTCTGAAACTTGCCATTCCTAGCTTGTCCATCTTGATGTAGCCCTTTGTTTCCTGTGGTAGCTGCTGGAGGTTGTAGAAGTGTTGTGTATCATTGAACCTGTGGCTGCATTTTGATAAGGTATCTGCAGGATGGTTTGCTTCTCTGAAGATATGTTTGCACTGAAAGAGTTCCAATTGTTGGACCAAAGATTGTAGCTTTGTAGCAATCACTACTTCTACATTTTTGGCCAAAATTTATTGCCTTAAAGACTTTTAAAGAACTGTAATGCTTGACAAATTTTTATGTCGCTACTTTAATGTATAGACATTGCTACTTTGAGTTTATATATTTGGACGAATGTTTGATTATCGCAGACACAAAGTGCACAAAATGCGAGAAACAGAAAAAAACTTAAAGTTTCACATACCGGTGGTAGTAAAAGCAATGCAAGGAGAGGTCGTCAAATGGTAAGTTTCTTTACCTTGAAGTTTATTTGAGAGCAACTCTATTATACAAAATAATGTTCCTTTTGGTGCTTTCAATTGTTCATCTTCACTCAATCCGTCATCTACTAGCCATGTCAGCAATATATCGCCTTAAAATAAATCAAGAACTTCCTAATTTTTGAAGTGTCAAGATTATATGTTATATTATCTCTTTGAAACACAAGTACTTTTCGAATAGACCAAATTGGCTGCAGCCTCAGAGTGGAACAACAATTTTTAACATTTTCTAAATAAAAATTTATTTTTGATAAAAAAATTCACAAAGTCTGATATGGAGCTGTAATTCTTAAATTTTGTTAACTTATGTAGATAAGGAGTATATGAAAAACTCCATAAGTATGCTAATGCCATGAAAATGAAAATATGAGATGCATTTGAATTATAACTTTACAACTTTACCCTTCATTTTGTTTATCTTTAAGCTTTCTTTTTTTTATATGTATCTTGCTATGTTTGTCATCCTATTGCAGTAATGTAAAAGAAGAAGAGTGTTGTTTTCTCTTGTAGGGTGTTCTTTATTGAGACAACTCTTCCTAGAAGATTTTGTATAAATATCGACTTATTAGTTCTTTAAAGAGGGACAAACAGAGGGACAAGCAGAACTCTTGTAGTTCTTTGTTTTGCTTGCATGTTAATTCCATTCTTATTTGAGAGAAACTTTATTATACAAAATAAAATGTGTTGCTTGTTAATTATTTTTATCTATACTTGATTAATGATAGGAGCAAAAATTGGGAAGGCCCGTGTGCCGAAGTGAAGTTGTTTTGTCAACTTTACTGAAAAAGAATGGCAATTATGTTAATGAAGAGGGAAAGATTTTAGCGGTAAGATTTAAATACTTATCTACTTTTTGTGACAGTCTTGGTCTAGAAATGACATCTTTTTATTCTGTTTTAAATATACTTTATTTATCTTCTTAAGTTATGTAACTTTATCCTACACATGGTTTGTTGATCTTTGTGGAAATAACTGAACTACGTGGGTATTTGCCAATGACCACCTGGAAATTTCTTTTAACAGTCGCATTGTGACATTGCATCTGCCTTTTTAGAATATCTAATGGTTTTTATGGTCAGTGTTGGTGCTGCAGTATGTTAGATCTGCTAGCCAATTGAGTTAATCATAATTATTTATCTGTTAAGCTGAGACATAAACATAGCTGAATGTATAGGGAAAAAAGATGATGACCTGGTTAAAGATTTTGTTTGGCTCATTTGATTCATGTAGCTATAACTGAATCATGAAAGAATGATTAGTTTTAGTGGAAAGCGATAGGCAATTCAGCATGTTTTTGAATTAACTGTTTCTCCGGTCTTTGCCATATTAATGATTTATGATTTGTGTTACTAGCTATAGAGATCATCCTATTCCTTTTTTCTTATGTCTTGGTTGTAACACTGCACTTAAATTTTGTATTGAAGTGCCTATAGCAATTCTTGTTTCTCTATAAGTTCAGGAAGTGTTGAATTCTGACTTGGTTGAGCTAAAGTTCTATGTATCTGCACTCTATTTAATTTGAACTCTATGTATCTGCACTCTAGTTGATTTGAACTCCAAGAATGTTGTAGCTTGCATTGAATACAACATGTTGCAGCTTGCATTGAATACAACATGTTGCAGCTCTGTATGTTGCTGCGGTTCAGATGAATGTTTGCAGCTCTGTATGTTGCTGCAGTTCAGATGAATGTTTGCAGCTTCATGATCAACTGCTGACTCTTTCATGTTGTTGCAGGGTGTTGGATGGATCAAATATTGCAACTACTTAGTATCATGTCTTTTATTTTTTTTGTAGGATAAAATATCGGAGCATCTACCTGAAGATCAAGAACGTGCTGCTACTTTAGGTGTTCCGTTGAAGATATTGGCTCATCCTAATGACGCCATTGGAAAAGTGTTTGGAGTTGAACATTCTGGTCGTGTGCGTGGTATAGGTGGTAATGTTTGTCCTTCAACAGCTTTTGGGATGCCTAGACATTCAATTAGTCATGCTAACATCGGTAGTTCCAGTAACATATCTCATCAACGTGTTGAAGACCTAGAGAAACATGTAGAAACCTTGGAAGAGAAGCTGATCGGATATGAAGAGACCAAGGAAAAGCTTGAGGAGACCAAGAAACGGCTTGCGCAAAATGAGAATCACTTGGCAACTCTTCATAGATTTTTACAAGCTAAATTTGGTAGTGAATTGCCTACTTTGAACTTAGATTCTTCATAGTTTATATATATATATATGGTGTTGCTTAAACCTTTTTGCATTTTGATTACACTAGCAGTACTTGTGCTATTAATGAAACTTACATTTTGTTAGTAATATATATATGATGAGTAGACAATTAAAGTAAGGATTTGTGGATTTGTTAGTGTATTATCAGGTTATTGTAGGGAATTAACTGCTAGTTTGTTAAAAAAAAACTACACATTTTGCCACGGTTCAACCGTGGCTACGATTAATGTCCTGCATTTTATTAGGTTAACCGTGGCTACTTAAAATTTTAAATCGTCGCTAATTAATTTTTAAAAATGAAATTTATTTTCTGGCAATTAACTTTACCTACGACTGAACCGTGGCTAATACACACACAAGACCGTGGCTAAATAAATGTTACCACGGACGATAAAACTGCGGCTAATTTACTGGCGACGCCCGTTATAGGCATGCTGACAACCGTGGCTAAGTTACCGTGGCAAAGTTATGGTAGCCACGGTTTGGTTAACATGTAGCCACGGTTTTACGCGTGGCTAATAGCCGTGTTTTTTGTAGTGTTACCTTTATTTTTTCTTATACCCATTATGGACAAACTTCTCACACCTTTTCACTAAGGCGTATGTGCATCTTCTCTAGTTCTCTTCATCCGCCTGAACAATCTCAATCTTGCCTTCATCTTCTTTATCCAAATTCAAATTCAATAGTTGATCAACCTAAGCATTAGTTTTTTTCCCAAAAAAGTATAAGTACATTGCAATGGATGGAGTATTAGTAAAGTAACCCAACCTTCAAATTTAATCTTATAAAAGCCATCTAAACTGTACCCTTTATAGATAATTAAAGCAGGTACGCATGGACTTATTTGGTTTTCTAATTAAAAAGATCTCATTCATAGAAAATACCACGATACTCAAATTCAAGTCATTACCAACTCGCCTAATTTTTATTTGTTATTGAAGAAAAACATTAAATTAAAAGTATAAAATTAAGAGTTATTATAGGAATTAGGAGGGGACTGATCTAGTAGTTGAGTACGATCTTAAAATGGACATATTTTTAGCACTACATATCAAAATGGACCCTTCCTAAAAAATACAGATTCATACGAATAGTAATTTGCTCAAAAATGGGCCAACTTTCCTTACCACCATTAACTTCGACTACTTCTGCTACAAAATAAAGGGAAACTTACATAAATATACAATATTAAAAAAATATTTATCATCTATAGCAATAAAAAAAAATTCACTGAACACTTATAATACATTTATAATACAGTTTTAATACATATTGCAAATAACTATTTATAAAACATATATAATACAAGTTTTATAGATAGATAATACATTTATCACATACTTTAATAGATTTATAATACATTATGTCAATTTCTTACTACACAAACATAATATATATTTTAAAACACTTATAATACATTTATATTGAATGCATAATTCACTTTTAATACAAGTGTAGATTTATCATAATATTGCTATGTATTGCTATAAATTATAATAAATAAAAAATATCGCTAAAATCAGTAATTAATTTTTAAAAAACACTCAATTAAGTAATTTTTCCCAAAAGAAAACACATAATTTAAGGAGTTCGCCCGTAAATGAACGAATTAAATTTTTTAATTAGCTTTTCATGTGAACTTCCTCAATATTAAAATTACATAAAAAATTGAGTACATGAACTTTACTATTTATTTTCTTATAATCAATACTTAAAAAATAGTGAGGTCTACAGGACAACTATTCCTCTTATGATCGGTGCCCATTTCATTACTATGACGCCTAGTACTAGTCGCTTTAGAAGTTTTCAGATATTGATTATTTGCAATAAAATTAAATGGAAAAGGTGACAAATATGACTCATCCACCAATGATTTTTTTTTTTTTGGATTTTCGAACGAAAACTCATGAATTTGAATTACAAGAACAAAAACAACAAATATTAAATTACAATTCTACAAATAAAAAGGTGTTGTGGTGTCAGTCTAATACACTGAAGGTCTCTTGTTCGAGTTTGGGCGACGCCATTCTATTCTTAAATTCTTCACATTTTTCAAAGTATCCAATGTATTTTTTTTTGTATATTTAATGAATGATTAAATACCTTCCAATATTTTATTTTATTTTAAAAAAAAATAAACACCCATCAAAGACCTTTTTGCACAGAACTTCTTGGAGAAGAATATATATTATCAAACATGTTTTTGGAATTCAAGGTTGGAGCCATGATTCAAGTTATGAGTTCAAAAAAATTCAGTAATTTTAATTTAAATATTATATTAAATAAATTATTTAATATATATAATAATTTATTTAGAGTTTTAAAAAATATTATAATTTAAAATTTATAAATTAGAATTTTTGGCTCTACCAGAATAATATAGAAACACCGATAAAGGAACTGAAAGAAAAGTAAAAGAAAAATATTAGGTATTATTAGTTGAAGCTGGTAGGTTCATTTTTATTTAATAATAACTACATTTTTACTTTGTTTACCATAACATAAATAAGATTTAAATAAGATAAAATATTAATTTTAAAGTCTTAAATATTAGGACTTTTAATATAATTCAAATAAGGAAATATTAGAAGTTCTACTTTTAATATAGTTCAAATAAGAAAATATTAGGAGTTCTTACTTATTACAAATAAGTAAAGACTAAATAGCTATAACTTTAATTAATTTCAAAATCTTAAATATTAATATAATCATCAAATGACAATTATTAATAGTTAATTTAGTATACTTGTGTTACACGTGAATTTACGTCTATTAATAAAAAATAAATAAAATAAGAAGAAATTACGCGTAATAATAACTGACATCGAGATAAATGCAACATTTGCTTAACTAAAAATATTAATATCATTACATTGATACAATAGTTGAATTCAAAGTAATTGAGTGTCTTTTGAACCTGCACAGACAAATTATTTTAGTTAAGTTAGTTGTATAGTATTTGTAACTTTAGATATTTCATGGTATAAAATAGTGATGTATTATGTTGTATTTGATCTATACAGGTAGTGACTATACCATTTACATATCGAATAGGGACAAGTCATTTTTTGGTGTTGAATTGGATCAGGAAGAATAAGTTGTTTATCTTAGTTGAATTTTGGGAATGAATACATGCTTAAAAGTGCTCTAGATTTTCTTATATTATAGACCCGAGATATTTAAAACTTTTTCTTTTAGGTATAATTTGTGTATCGATCTTTACTTCCACAATCGCTTTATGTGTGACGCCACTTACTTACACTTCAAATACTTTATTTTAGTCCTACTTAATCTTTAAATAATATGATATATATACACAATTTTTTTAAGGAAAAATATACCATTAAATTATAAAATTAAGGGATTAATAGAAGAATGACTGGTGTAGTCCACCTCACAATCTGATTACAAGCACGAGATGGAAAAAAAGTGACAGATCAAAGCAATAATGGCAACCATATAAAAAGGAGTGGCTTTGATCTGTTTTCTTTTCCTTCGCGCTTAATTTATTATGTCAAAAAAATTAAATTATCATCTTAAAATTATTTTCATTTCTCGAATCTAGTCCCCTTTTTATTCCCCAAATGTTTTGAACGAAATTTGAAAATTATCTTTTACTTAATCAAAATTTACAATTACTAGTCGCTTTTTCAGAATGCTTTATCATAATTTATGGAGTATTTTCACTTTGTGATGACTTTTTTATTTTAAATTTTTTTTTCGATCTATTTTGAAATGTTTGGTCGAGAGATGAGATCCTATGAAAAATAACTTTTCTATCTCTTAAGGTAAAGATAAAATCTGCGTACAATACTATCCTTCCATATCATATTTATGATATTACACTAAATATATTGTTATTGTTTTGCCAATTATCAAGAAAAGGAAAAATGAAACAAAGGCGAGGCAATGGCCTAGAACTAGCAAGTATAGTAACATATAACAAATTCTCTGAATAACGCAAGCAACAATAAAACAAAAAGCAAATTATAACCATATATAGGAGGAATATTGTTGACGTAGTGTGACTATCTCGTCTAAATTTAATGTAATCTATTAGAAAGAGCATATTTTATTTACGTAATGAGATTTCAACTCAAGAGTTTTCCTTTCTTGAATACCATATTAATGAAGTTGTATGATGACTATCTCATCTAAAAATTTAAATGATCAGAAAGAGAAAATGATATTTACATAATTGAGAGTAAAACGAACAAGAAAAACGTTGTTATGATCCAAACATTACAAACACTTGTCAAAGAGTAAAGTGAAGAACGAGGAAACTAGATCTATCTTCTATCTAGTTCCAAACAAATTAATGATCAAAGCATGTCCAATGATAGAAAAATAATATAACAAAAAAAAAAAAACAAGAGTTACAAAGTGAGATTTTTGCACAATATTTTCTTTCAATTCCTTTACCATGATCCTCCTCCACCTAACATTCCATCATTCCAATATCCAACACTTGATGAATTCTCCTGCCCCTTACTCTCATTATTATTATTATTATGATTTTCAGCTGAAAATTGCTTATTCAAGCATCCAAATGGGAACATCATTTTTGCATCATTTTCTTGAACTCCACTTGATGTGTACAGCGCGTTTAAATCTGGTGGTGGTGGTGATGATGTGATAAATGCACTTAACCTTCTTGAGGCAATTCCGGTTCTAAGAAGATCCAGAGCTGAAACTGGAGTAGTAGTATTTGAAGTTGAAGTTGAGAATTGATCGATTCCACTATTTTCCTTATCCATTTTAGGAAATTCAAGAAATTGAGGCACGCCCCGAAAGTAATTATTATGATCATGTATAATTGATGGGAACCCTAGATTAAGATCTTGGTTACTTCCAAGATTAAGATTATAATTAGGGTTTTGAAGAGCACCAAGACTTGGATTAGGGTTTAGATCAGGAAGCTTTTGGGAAGATGATATTGATGATGATGATGATAAAGATGAACATCTTCTGTTCTTCCTTGAACCACCTCCAACTGGAACATTTCTTAGTGTACCACCTTCTGTCCAATACCTATTGATGAGATACAATGCAGTAACGAATTCAGAAATTCATATAAGTAGATCAATTTGGAAAAAAAGGAAAAAAAAAGCTATAATATCACACTTAAAAGTAATTTTTGAACCACCTTTACAGCTAAACTAAAATCTTTCTCTTTATCAAGGAAATTCAACAGTATATATGTAAATAAAAATATATTCTTATGTTATTTACCTAGTAAAATTTTCTGGCAAAGGAATTCAATTGAGCCCCATTGCCACAAGGTACAAACAAGCGCTCCCACTATTATAATTCAATAATTAGAAAAAAATCTCTAGTAATTTAAATTTTTAGGTGAAACGATCACACACTTCAGTCATACCTTCTACAAGTCTTGCAGAAGTATCTTGGTTGAGTAAGACTATAGTTGTTGTAGTAACAAAATTTGGTATTTGTTGAATTGCACCTTGGACAATTTATGGCTTGATCTTTTTGTGGCCTGACCTTTTTCTCCATTGTAGAAGATGTTCTTGAACATGTAACATTAGGTGGAGCTATTTGTGCAGCCATATTGGATGTTACAAGTCCTATATCCTGAAAATTACACAATCACAAAAAGTGAAACCAAAAGATGGATAAATACTTTAATTTCACCTATTTTGAAATTAAATTAAAGGAAACTGAAAAGTGGACAAATAATAATTACCAAGAACAACTTTTTCCTAAGCTTTATCTCCTATCATGTGTAATAAATGGGGGACTAAGAAAAAGTGCACTATTTTCATGTGTACAGGATTATGAACTTAGATTGAAAAATAAAAATTCAAATTGATGAAATTCATATGCTTCACTTTGGAACATCATTTCAAAAAGATAAAATTATCTAACAAGAAAAAAGAGATGTTGAGCAAGAATTCATATATCCACAAGAAGTTCAATCTTTTATTTTCTTTCGAAAAAGCAAGTAATTTAATGAGCTTAATTTTGTACCAACCTGTGTCCATTGAGTAGTAGTATCCATAAAAGGTAAGAGAAGAAAAGATATAAGATGATGTCCTCTCAAGAACAAAAAAGATCACCTGCTTTGTCTGGAGTTGTCCTTAGTTTAAAGGAAGAAAGAATGTTTTTGAGTTGTTTGTGAGTTGGCTTTTATGGGGTTGGTTTACTTTTTGACTACACCTTGTGAAATCAGTATACTTTATTGTTATTTTGGGTGTGAAATTTCCTCAATCTTATTTTAAGCCTGGTGAGTGGAATTATGAATGGATGCCCTATGGTGGGTTTCTACTTTTTGACCCTATGATGGGGGTCTTCTGATTCTCAATCTTCTTTTGTTATTTCATTTTTTGCTTCTCTTTTCTCTTATTTATATAATATAATATAATATATATAAGTGTATTGTCAAAATTGTTTTCAATTATGTGGAAAAAACTCCTCTTACAGGAGCAAAAAATTCCAGCCTACTTTGTAAGATTCTTTTCTCAATTACCACTAAATTTGAATTATACTTTTAAATTACAACTTAATAACCTAGGAAGTAACTATTATAGCCCCCCCCCCCCCCCCCAATAATTCTTCATAATTATAGTTCTCTTCTTTCAAGGTTCTAGCCAGTTAAAAAAGCCCTTACAATTCAAAACAACACCTATTACGAATTCATAAGAATATCAAAATTACAATTTAAGCTCAACAAATCAATTGACAACAAGAAGCGTTATGATAAATTTGGATAAGAAGTGGTTCTGTTTTCGTTGCTAGTTGACTCTCTCTGATACACACAAAAGACACACTGAATATTCTTTGTGCGCTCTCTTCTCTCTATGTGTGGATATCTTCAATAATATCAATCAGACAGTATATATAGGATTAAATGACTATATCTTGTTTCCCCAATTCAATATGAATTAGTTTAAGAATCCAAGAATCTAATTCAAGCTTGACTTAATTTTCATCTTTCTTTTACGCGTGGACCTCCTATTTCCAAAGGTAATTCCTTGTGTGAAAACATACTAATGATTCCATTTTTTTCTTTACTTTATTGAATTAGTCGTAATCTTAAATAATTCATCAAGAGATTATTATAATCATTTGAAATCTTCTTTGCCATCGATCAATTATCTTTTTCCAGTTTATAGTAAAAGGAGCTGGTTCCTTCACTTCTTGTAATGTACTCTTGATAACATTTTTTATAGTAGACATGTTAAGAAACTGATTCTTAGTAGTTTTTTGTCATAATCACTATCGGTCCTTATTTGAGACATGTATCATATCCGATTCTTGCATATATTGGTTATCTTTGTTAATTAGCAAAACTTCACATTATTAGCTTAGCTTATAGGTCTTTAGCTCGTGACTCTCCCTAACTCATAACTCTCTTGCTCATAGCTCTTTGATAATTAACTTTGCAAAAAATACATAATTAATTAAACATATATAGCTAGTGTATCTACTTTTTTAAAATTTAAATATGGAGCTTCAAGCTCCTTTTAATAACTTCAATAAATCTGTACATAAATTAGGCCAACGACCCAAAATTAAATCAAACAAATCTGTAATGGATATGGTGTGTAGTAGAATTGAAAGGGCTCTGGGAAATAATGAATGAATGATGAAGTGGGGACATTTGACATTAGAGTATGATCTGCCATATATTTCAGACCATTTCCCTATGATATTACTCGTGCATAGTAGACAACAACAAGTGAAGGTACCATTTAGGTTCTTTAATACTTGGGCTGATCACAAAAATTTTAACTACATTCTGTAGCAGATTTAGCACTCAAGATCACCAAAAATGAGCATGAAGGAAGTATGGAACAAATTGAAGTCTCTGAAACCTAGGCTCAAAAAGCTGAATACTGAAACCTATAAGCCTATTACACAGAAAATGGAGCAAGCTAGAAGTGAGCTAACATTCTCTCTCTCTAAAAATGCTGTCGGCGTAAGTTCACTTACCTATGCCGGTGTGAAAGCCATGGTCAGGGGTAGAGGTAAGGGACGGAGGCAAGCTCGTTGAAAGGGATGACCGAGGAAGGAGGTTATAGCTACATTTGGAAGCTCAGTAGGGGCTCGTGTGTCAGCTGTAGAAGAGATGTGTGTGAATAAGGGAGCACAAACCCCAACTATGCTAGATCCAGAAGGAGGTGGAACTTCTCTAACCTTACACGAAAAGGCTAGGAGATTGCAATTGACTACACCGCTAGGAGGCAGTATGGAGGTTCAAAAAAGTGCTGATTCAGGTTTATCAGGAAAGGAAGCTACAGATCTTAATGAAAACATAACTGAAACAGAGAAGGTAGCTATAATGGTTGAACCTTGGATGAATTTGTTCAAGCAAAATAGAGCTACTAGAGGTGGTATTGACCTAAGCTATATTCCCCCTCAGTTAATAGAAGACAAACTGGTTATTCAATTAGAGAAGGAGGAGGTGGAGTTTGAAGCAGAGAAATGGAAAAGATCTCTAATCGTGTATTCTATTGGGAAGTGCCCAGGTTATAATGCTATGGCGAGATTTGTGAGTCAAAATTGGAATGAGGTTGAGACAAACATCTTCATGCATGAAGAAGGGTATTTCATAGTCAGATTTAATACATCGGCAGACATGCAAGCAATTTTGATAAATGGGACTTATACTTTTAATTACCGACCTCTTATCATCAAACCATGAAGTGCTAAATTTGAGTTTAGTAAGGAGTTCCCAACTCAGATTCCACTTTGGGTGACATTCCCAAATCTACTTCTGAGCTGCTGGGGGTGTAATTCACTGAGTAGAATTGGTAGCTCGATTGGTAATCCTATACATGCAGATGAGTGCACTACCAAACAAATCAGGGTGTCTTGTGCTTGAATGTTGATAGAAGTTGATGTAACTAAGAAGCTGCCAGATAAAATTCATGTAATGAACCCTAGTGGTAGAGTTTTTACTCAAACTGTCACTTATGACTGGAGGCCCATGTTCTGTGAAGTATGCCAAGTCATTGGGCACAAATATGATCCTTAATCCAGGTATCCTAAGCTTAGGAGAAGAAACGAGTATGTAGAAGTTAAAACAACAATAGGTACATAAACTGTTAGATAAGGAGATTACTCATTCTGCTGAGAAAATAATGATGGAGTAAAGATGTTGGCTTTTAATATTCATTGACAAAAAGAGTGATTTGAATTAATACTATATATGTATTTTATTAAGTTTTAAAAGATCAAAAGAATTGAGTTTAAATGAATTTGATTCTTTGGATTAAATGATGTTTTGAGTAAGATGTTTTGATGAGATGTAAATGATGTTTTTGAAATATAATGATTGATGAAGAGGTAATGAGATGAGTTTGATGCTTTAAATTAAATTCCAATGAGACTAGATGATGAGGTTAATATGAACACATATTTTGGGAGTAGTATTGAGTATCGAGCTGGATAAGAGTTTAATTGACTCAAACCCCAGAACTACATAGCCAGCGTTGGATGGAGGCTATGCCTCTTAAGTCCCAAAATGAGGACTTTGATGATTGGATCCAAGATGGTGATGTCCTTTACCCTGACAAGGTATTAGAGAGTCATAATGCTTTTGTATATAATGTGGAGTCTAAACTTGGGAACATCTTCATTGAAGTTTATTTATGTGACACCTTTCTTTACTACTTGTTAGCATATGATGATGCTCAAGCTTTTGAGTAGAATATGTTGTTAGAAGATAAGAGTGCCAACCTACCAAATATTGGTGTACTTAACTCATGTTCATGGATTTTCTTTCCATTTGACCCTATCAATGGAGTTGAATTATGGCTCTTGTGTAGTGATGCTTGGTCAAGATGACAAGTAAAATTTGGTTGAATTTGCTGGAACCTTTCCCTGTGATGGAAAGTCCTTCTTAATGGTTTACAATACACTTGAGAGGCCTATGTTGTGTATGGGCAAGGGTAGTTTTCTTATCCCTTTTCTTTACTACCTCATTGTGTATGATGTTATTCATGATCTTGTTGACTATGCATCTTATGGGGATGGGAGTTTTTTGTCAAGAAAAAGTTAGATTTATCCTAAATTCATCATGTTGTCTTTGTGTGCTCCATCTTATAATGTAATGAGTGCTAATATCCTTGAACCTAGTTGTGATCTTGAATATAGGTACACCTTAGATGACCCCAATGTGCATGACACATTTCTCTAATAGCTCTGTGCATATGATGAGTCTCATACTTTTCTTAGATGTGCTTTGCATGTAGATGGGATTTTCATTAAGGTCTTAAACTCCCAACTGAGTAAGCATTTCTTCTTCTTATTATTTTAAAACTTGTATTACATATTGATATTGAGTTCTGAGCCGAATCTTTCTGAGGGGAGTTTTTTGATATTTGTCCTTAATTTCCTACCATTTTACATACTCGTACATTGCACGTACTGACTTCATTCAACCTGCATTATTTTATGATGCAGATAAAAGTGCTAGAGATCCTCAACAGGCGCATTGTTGAAGATCATTATTTTCCAGCTATTTGGTGAGTCCTTCTTGTATTCAGATGAACTCTTTATCCTTTTATTATTGTTGAGTATTATATTTCTTTTGAGGTAGCCATGGACATGTCGTTGGCACCGTCTGATAGTGTTAGAGGCTTCGTAGACAGAGTTTGATGATGTAATTGGAGTAGTTCTCCTTTGAAACTTCTTCTTCTAAGAATTTCTTTCCTTCATTTGATGTTGGTGATTGAGAGCCCACATAAGTATTCTTATTTTCACTTAAGTCTTCCGCTGATAAGCGAATAAGTGATGAGACCAAGTGGTTCTCTCGGAGGCCAGAGATGGTTTCTGAGTGCCGGCCACGCCTAGTGTACCCTCTCGGGGCGTGACATCCTCCCTCTCTCCCCTTTTTCTTTATCTCTCTCCACTCTCTCACTCTTACTCTCTTAATTTTCTCTCCCAAAGGTTTTTAGATTCGTTTTTTTCAACTTTTTGGATCAAAAAAGCTCAAAAATGAGTTCAATTTCTCTCTCTTTCTCTCTCTCTCTCTCTCTTTTTCTCTCTCTCTCTTTCTCTTAATTTTATCACCTGGTGTTTTTTAACTTATGGATTGAGGAAAATGTTGGAGCAGATTCATGAATCTGAATATTCCTCAATCCCATGCTCGTTTGTTTACACCATTCGATTTCAATTTTCTGTAAACCTTAACCTGCATTGTCTCACAGAGATCGATACGTTGATATTCAATTTTGTTACCTTTAATGAAAAAGGTTGGCCTATTTGAGTTTGAATTTGTAACCCCCCACAACTTCTAAGTAAAGGTTCAAACCATTCTCTATATATGTATAGGTATGAATCCGATGATTTATAATTGTATCTATGTATTAAGATCAATTTTTAAGTTTTAAAAGTGCATTAGATGTAAATTACTGTCATAAGGAACCTCTAGCACTAAGTCAGGTTCAAACTTTCCTATCGACTAAGTTTTCGCATGAGTTCATGTGAGTGTTAACTTTAAATGATCATATCTCTCATTATATTAAGATTTAAGTGACCCATGAGCTATCAAATTAAACATCTATGAGTCTTCTTTCCAATGCAATCGACTGTTTATTATTCCAAAAATGAAGTATAATATTATGAACGATTTACCAAAGACACTGCAGTCTAGCAGCGAGTGACGACCCATCACAACTGGGAGGTACTCTTAAGCATTAAGGTGAAAATTTGTCCATTGAATGATGATATGAGTAATGGCTCGTCAATCAGAAGACCATGAAATTTTACCGATTTTGAGTTTTTATGGGATATTTTTGTCCTAAAATATTTAGGGAGTTATCTAAATGACCTTAAACATGTAGTAGGGTTGGAAAAATTAGTTTTTCACCATTAAAATCTTTTCATTCTCTCCCTAAACTTCAACGCTCAAGAATTCCCAAGAAACACCAAGCTAAGTTCCTCCTTCAAGGTTCATCATTAAGTTTTGTCGTTAAGTTATGTAGGACTCCTGTCATGAATTCCTGTCATGCTCAAGTCCAAAATTCCCTAGTTTTTGTGAATTCAATTCTATAGTTAGGGCTTATAAACCCACTTACAAATGCACCATTTTTATGATCTAATTGCATGATATCTTGAATTACTTACTCAAGATTCTGAATTTTGACTAATGTATTTCCTTTTATGCTTAGCAAGGTTTTCTATTGTCATGCTTATTAGTTTTTGACATGATTTTATCTATGATTCTTGAAGCTTATATTTCAAAGCATGATATTTAAATCTTTTATGTTATTATGAAGGCTATTTAGAGAATCTACAAGTTATGCATGTTCTAGAAATATTTTTCATGATTTGAAAGATATGTTTTAGGAAGAATTTTTAGCATATGATTTTAGAAAGAAATACTTGAGCTTCATCTCATATATTTGAGCTTAATCTCACAACAATGCATATTTAGAAAAAAGATTTTTGAGTAAGACTCATGATAAACTTCTAGATAAGCTTAATAGATATGTTAGGAGCTATATAGATAGTATATTTTGGGAGTAGTATTTAGCATAAAGCTAACAAGGGTTCTAGATAGTCCAAGTTCCAAAACTATGTGCCACCATAGAATTATGTTTTACCACGTTGTTTTTACTATTTGGTCTTGAGAGACTCAGATTAATGGATCCACATAAGATATATAGGTTCTATACCCTCTACCTAACTGGAATTGTAATTAGGTGCATCATGATATCACATGGTATGTCGATTAAAGAAACTCCCCACTTAGACATTATATTTTTATAGGTATTTTTACAGTTCAAACATATATGATTACACAAATAGTCATAGATATGATGTCAGATAGTATGATTTTCATATACACATCCTTTCAGATATGATTTTAGAAAATATGGTCTCAAATATATCTTTTCTTTTAGAAATATTTATTTATGATCTTTCACTGCATTCTTCCTCTATTGTTATTTATGTAATACCTCAAAATTTTCTAAGCTAAGACCCAAGCCGTTCTTCTTATACATATAGGCCCGAACCCGATGAATTCTAATTGTACATATATTGTAAGATCAATTCCTAAGTATTTGAAGTTTATTAGAGGTGAATTAGGGTAATAAGGAACCTCTAGCACTAAGTCGAGTTAAAAGATCTTTTACCAATTAAGTTTTCGTATAACATCTTAAAAGGATCAACTGTAAAAGACCATATCTCTCAGAATATTAAGAGTTAGGTGGTTTATTCCCTATCTAATGAAATATCTACATGTCCTCTTTCCAACTCCACCAAGTTTGCCTTATTTGGAGTTTGGAGTAAAACCTTATGACCATTTTACTGGAGACGCTCTATCCTGGCAGAAGTCCGCGATGGCTCCTCGATACGGGCTTCTCTGCCTAATCTAAACGACGCCCCCTTTATTTGTTTAAGGATATTTTTATCCTATAACCCTTTGGAGAGTTACTTTAATGTCCCTAAACATGTAGAGATCAATTTCTCCTCACTAAAACCCTCTCATTCACTCCTAAATATTAACGCTCAAAACTTTTCAAGAAAGCATCAAGTTGGGGTTCTTTTTCAAGATTCTTCAACAAGGTAAGTCCTTCTTCATAGATTTCAAGCTTTCCAAACCAAACTTCTTCATCTATTCATGAATCGCTAAGAGAAATCTTAAATCCTAACCTTAAGGTTTTCAAGAAAACAAACCGAAGAATTTCAAGAAAGGGTCTTGTAACACTCCTTAAATATTTTCCCTAAGATTCGGACCCTTCTTGTATATGGGTAGGGTCGAACTCGAGTATTATGAAGTATATGCATGAGTTAAGATGAGTCTCTGAGAAATTAAGCAGTGTTAGAGGTGATGTGGGGTTACAAAGGACCCCTAGGACCAAGCTAAGTCCAAAAGATTCGTCTTGACTAAGTTTTAGGATGAGTTCGCATAAGGGGTCGACTTCTAATGACCCTACCTTTTGAAAGAAGACAATCTGGATGGCCCATGATCTATTAAATTAAAGTTCATCGAGTCTTCTTTCCAACGCCACCAAGAATGTAATTTTTGGAGTTTGGAGTCAAAAGATATGATGATCCTAAGACGAACTAGCTCGACAGGAATTTTTGGCCTGGGTTGCAACTGTTGGGAATCTGGGCTTGGCGCCGCAGTGGCGCAATGCGCCACTATCACGCCAGGAACATGCCTCAGTAGTTTGGTCCCTGACGCGGCGCGTCACTACGAGGTGTGCAGGGTTTTCAAGCCTATTTTCCAAAACCCAGAAAATATGGCCTTGGCACTGTAAGGGCGCGACACGCCACTATCGTGCCAAGAACATGCCTCAGTAGTTTGGTCCTTGGTGAGGTGCACCACTATTGGGTGTGCAGGTTTTAGGCCTAATCGACTTGGTGCTACAATGGCGTGATGCGCCACTATCGCTCCTGGAGTGTTTTCAGCCTATTTTTCAGAATTTTGGAGAAAGGGCAATTTGGGAATTATCCTAAATTATATATGTATCAGCCTTAGCACATTTTGGGACCATTTTCAATCCCTCACTCTCTCTCTAAAAGCCCTAGAAAATTTCCCTCTCCTCTCTTCTTCTCCAAATACTTCTTCAACAAGATTTGCCTCCAAGAGCTTCAAGACTTCAAGTTGCAATTGAAGACCCAACAACAAGGTTTCTTCAAGAATCTATTCTAAGGTATGTAAGGCTACTCAAAGCATGGGTTGAGTCCACCCATGTGCCCTACTCTTCTTTGAGGTTAGATGTCGATGAGAATGAAGTTTCTTGATATGGTTTATGTTCGAATGAGTCTTGTCTCTATTAATTTGATTCTTATTTTGTTGAAGTTGTCGAGCTAAGAATTTCTAAAACCTTTATGTTAGCATGAGTTAATGGAGATGGTTTGTTAATATGCTCGGTTGATTTCCTTAACCAGGTGATTATGTTGAATGTGTCAAATTTTCCTTAAATGTGTTATTCCTCTTGAGTTGTTGGTTTAAAGTTCTTAGAGTTGTGTTGAGTCTTCAGAAAGTGATAAATGAGGAGAGGAATGGTTGGTTATGTTTGTGAGATATTATAAATGCCTATCTAATTTAGACTTGAATGAGTAGAATTAAGGATAGAGTTGATGAGTTGGCAAGGTCCTAAACGAGACTTGCCATTGTGACTTGAGTGAGTTAAATTGAGGATAGAGTTGATGAATTGGCAAGGTCCTAAATGAAACTAGTCGTGAGGGCTTGTTTGATATGATTGAATGAAGTTTTATGAGCATAGAGTCATGAGAGGAGTATCGAGCACCGAAGCGGGTGAGAGTATAGTCCATACTTGAACCTCAAAAACTACGCCGCCAATGTAGGTAGGGATGGAACCGTTAAAGTCGGATGCTTCCCATGGGATCGAACCGTTAAAGTCAGATGTTTCCCATTTTATTGTCCTAAAATGATAGGACTTGACTAATCAATGGAATCCATGATTAGGGAGGCGTTCATGCCCTGGCAAGGTATGGACGGACGTGACAACAATGTCTAATTATTATACTATCACTGGCTCATAAGTGATGGTTGTCGGATAAGAGAAACTCCTATTTAGGTCTTAATAGTGCTCCGAGTCAGTTGAGTTGAGTGGCATGTGAATTGGTCCCATCTAAACCATTTCTTGTTAGACTTAGGACACTTGAGTGAGTTGTCACTTCTTCTTGAGTTGAGATTTCCGAGTTGGTTGATCCTTTTCTGATGTTGTTTTATTTAGCCATTTTACATACTTGTATATTCTACATACTGACACCATTTGGCCTGCATCGTTTCATGATGCAGAGACAGGTACCAGAGATCATCAACTGGCGCACTATTGAAGATCTGCACACTTCTAACTGCTTGGTGAGTCCTTCTCGTTTCCGGAGGACGTTGAGCTCCTTGTATAGTTTTGTGTTGTTTCCTTTATTTTGATTGTTGGTAGCCATGGGATTGTCATCGGCACCTCCTAGACTTTGATAAAGGCTTCATAGACTAGAGTATGGGGAGGTTGGACTGTTATTTTGAAGAGTCTTACTATATTTGTTTTGTTGAGTTGATAGTGTTTGGCCTTCGGCCCCATAATGAGAATAATGTGTTTATGATTAAATCCTCCTTTGAGTAAATGTGATTGAATGATAGTGTGACTGAATCAGGTGGTTCGCTTGAATCCCAGAAATGGCTTTCGAGTGTCGATTATATCTAGGGTACCCTCCCGGGGCGTGACATGTCTTTTGATTGTTCTTCTTCAAGTTAAGATATTTCAGTAAGATTTGTGGAGCTTTTAGGATATGTAAGGCTATCCATAACGTGGATTGAGTTCATCCACATACCCTACATCTTCAGTTTTTCTTAGTTGAGATAAGTTCAAAGTTTCATGAATTGAGTTCTTGAATTATCTATCATTCCTACTGAATTCGTATATAAATTCCCTTGTGTTATTGTACATGTATTATAATATTCTTTGATGAGTTTCTTGAATTGAGACTTTTTTAGAGTGTGGGCTCGTATTTTATCCATATGAACCCTAATTGAAATTTTATTGTACATTCTATATTGACGGAGTTTTAAAGAACAAGTTGTGAACATCTTGCATTAAATGTTTTATGCATTTATTTTAAGTTAAAGAATAACAAGTGTCATCTTTGATTGAGAAAGAGTTTGAGCATGAGTTGAGAAATCTCCTGAGTAGCATTTTGAGCATGTGTATTTTGAGCATAAATGAGTTGAGCAATATTTCATTAAACATCTATTTTGAAATTGAGTTGAGAAGTCACGTTATATTTTTATTTTAAATACATTTTTTGAGTTGAGATGAATTAAGTTTTGAGCTAAAGTCAAAAAGATCCTAAACGAGTAAATAGAGAAATTTTCTCACTTAATATGTATATGATCATATTATAGTATTTTGGGAGTAGTATTGAGCACCGATATGGGGTGAGCCTATAAAATACGTAGCCAGTGTAGGATAGAGGCCAAGCCTCTCTTCTCCCAAATGAGGACTTTTATATTGAATCCATGAGGTTGAGTGTCCTTTACCATGACAAGTATTGGACGACTGCTGCAATGGCATCTCTTAAGCGTTGTATTATCACTAGCTCATAAGTGATGATTGTCGGTTAGAGAAACTCTCTAAGAGAAAAATATTACACTTTCATATATTAAGTTATATCCCTTATTTCATATCATTTAAAGCATTATATTATTTTATTTTATGCTTTATTGAGTTAAGTCATTTCAGAGTGAGTCTCTTGAGTTGAATTGAGTATATTTGAGTAGGTTTTTTTATATATATTTTACATAATCGTACATTCTATGTACTGACGCCATATGACCTACATCATTATATGATGTAGATATAGGTATTAGAGATTATCAACAGGCGCACTATTGATGATCTACTTCTCTAGTTTTGGTGAGACCTTTTTGCATTCAGAGGAGTTCCTTTCTTTCTAGTCATTCCTTTATTATTTAGTAGTTCTTTGAGATAGCCATGGACTTGTCTCAACACCTTCTTATAAGTCAATTAGAGGCTTCATAGACAAAGTATAATTGAGTAGAAGAATTTCCTCAGATTCTGTTTTTAAACCATAATTTCATTATTGATTTACATTATACTTTGAGTATTTTTAATCTATTATCTATTTGTTAATGATGATGTTTTAAAATTCCCATTGAGTTAGTTATCTATTGAGTCGTGTCTTCCGCTAAGTGTCTGAATGAGTGATCAGACCAAGTGGTTCGCTTGGATCCATCAATTGTCTTCGAGTGCTAGTCACGCCTAAGATACCCTTTCAAAGCGTGACAAACTTTGTATCAGAGCACAGAGTTCAAATGTCCTAGAGTGTCTATGAAGACGTATCTGTAGGATCTTATTTATGGTTGTGAGGGCCCCACTTCTATAAATGAGGAACTATAGACATTTAAGAAAAGTTGTCATTCTTTTTACTTGTAAATCATGCCACAGAGTTGTTCTCTAAGAAACTTATCAAGATTCGTGCGTTCTCAGATCCATTCGACTATCCCTCATACTCAAGCTGGTTGGAACAGTAAAGCTCACATCTTTATTAATGAGTTACTTTCAGATAAAGTATTCAAAGGTTAAAGACACTGTATCAGGATTGAGAGGAGTCGATTAGTGTGCACAAGTCTATTGATTTGAAAGAATACACCCTCATTCATATGAATCATGCGTTGAACCAGAATAAGATATATTCCCATACTCTTTTCTCTAAACCTTTATTCAGATGTTATCCTTAAGAGGAAAGTTATGTCTCTAAAATTAGTGTCACCATCCGATGGAATATGATTTAAGGCATGATAAGCTATGATTCATAGAATAATCCTAGAGCTAGAAAGATGGAGTCAGAGGAGTAGAAACCAAATAGTGAGAACGGTGGTTGATTGAGGAATATACTTAGAGTTGGGTCTCTATACAGTAAGTGATGGGGTTAGATAAGCATGTGTAGCTTTCATGATAGAAGGTAGAGGAAGAGTTATTAGTTAGAACGAGACTGAGTGAACTTGAACCCAGAGGGGAGTTTTATGTTGAAATGTCATTATGTTGGTCTTAGGTTGAACGGAAAGGAGGAGTAGTTATGAGTTGATAGATCTTAGCTAGGCTTATAATTTTGAAGGGAGAGCCCCAGGATATTCATAGAGTTATGAGCCTAATAAGGCAATGAGGTGTAATGAATAGCTAAATAGTACTCAGGTTGTGAAAGGAGAAGTGGTGATAGATTGAAATTAGACAGACTTTGTGAAAAATGTCAATTTCTTGTCATGAGGTTTTAAGTGGTCTAATGATTCTCAATTTTATCTAGTAGCTGTAAGTCAATGTAGTATGCCAGGAGTGTGTGGATGTGCATGTTTAGTACTAGTCACTAAGCTCGAACTTTAGAAGAGCGAGCGAAAAAGGGATAGCACTATGAAAGTGATAGTGTTGGTTTTGAGATTTACTCTAGTTGGCTTGGCCTAGCGTATGTGAAAAATTAAGATATTGACATACAAGAAGTGTGATACTATGAGTGTGGTGTATATGACTCTTAGATGAAAATTGTGAAATATGGCTAAGTCATTAGGCAAGAAGAGGCTTAAGATGTGTATCCGAGATAGTATATAGTTATATGAGGCTCTAAGTTTATGATTTTCTATTGATGCCTAGTTAGTATCTTATAGTTGTCAATGAAGAGAAGGTTGAGGTAAAAGTTAGATCGTATATAGTATCCATAAGAATTGGGTCAAAGGGGTTAGATATAGATGATAATGTATCTTATGTTATAGTTCAAGTTTCCTTCAACTTAGGAATATGTGAACCTAGAAGATGAGTGTTAGCAGGCTAAAGAGAAGAGGTTAGATCATAATACTTAGAGAAAGTAGATGTTTACTCCAATAAGAGCAGCAAGTATAGAAAGATGTCTAAAAGATAGAAGGAAGTTAAGGGAAGTATCTTAGAATGAGGCCCCATTAGTAGTTTGGTATCTTTGGGTATAGTATAACCGAAAAGTTTAAATGTACTTGTGAATAGTGATACTCAACTGTGTGGAGAAGTATGCTCATAGCAAAGTGTAGAGAATTTTTCCACATGCTAAGAGTAGTGACCTTCGAGCTAAGAGGGATATGATGATGTAATGAACCAAAGTGGGTCTTGAGTTTTAAGAAGTGATGAGTTGAGTTAAATAGGATGAAACATTAGTGTGTTTCCATCTCTTACATTCCTAATACTTCAGTCGAGGTGATACTCTATTCCTTTCGTGTATATGAACACCATGCCCATGGCCTAGATCCATGCACCCCTCTACGTTGGTGCATATCCATGTTGAGTTTGAGGATGAGAATTCATAATTTTATTCAACAATCCTGATTAAGGACGAGAATTGATAATTTCATTCAATAATCCTTATTGTTTCATAAATCTAAGAGTTTTCATCCCTATGTAACTTGAGACATGACTTGAGTTTCAAAATATGTTCAGTTCCATAAACTCATGATAGGCCCTAAAACACTATAGAGATCATATTAGTTATGGATATTCCCAGATCAGACTTTCTTGAATGAATTGTGCTTATGGCATTTTGCTCTAAAAAAAATTCAGTGATTCTTTCTTTTCAGGTTTGATAGCGATGTTAATAATAGTAGATGAGTGGTGGAAGATGGGATAGTATGGGTGTTCTTTATTATGATTTTTGGGGTGTGTTTATTCCATTTAATGCTATAGACGTGGAGGAAGAGCGAGATGGGATCTTGTTGCGTGAAATAAATAAGTAAGAGTATTTTCGTGTACCTCTTGGTAGAAGTTAATGCAATTGCCAGTGTAGAATCATAAGATTAGCATTAGAATTCTTAAGAGATGTTGACTTCAAAGAATCCATAAAGTGATTAGAATAAGGCTTGAATGAGTGGTTGTCGTTATTTGAGTGATTGCAGTAGGCTAGTGATGTCCTCTTATAAAGTTTTAAAGTTAGTGTATTGGGATGATTCTAGAACTAGGCTTGAATGTGATACTGGTAGCATGTATATGAATGCATGATGCATTGGGTGCTTCTTGATTTGGACTCGAGGTTGGTTGAATGTAATGGAAAGGAGTAGTACTCTTGAGATGAGGTTCTCTATAAGGGTATAGAACATGAAGCTTGTGGTCTAGATTAGCATAATTATATTATGTGTAGCACCCTTTGACTTAGAATTAGGCTTGAACATAGTAAGAGAATGTAGTTAGACTTGGATTCCTATGCCTTGGTGAAGGTACTCATATGTATCCTTGTGGGAGTTATGAGTTACAGCTGAGAAAGAATTGTATGTGGAAAGAAGAGTATTCAAGCTCGAAAACTATCGATTGTGTTGCTTAATTCATAGTGGTCATACTCTTATACCATGCTCATAAGCATCTTTCCCAAAGTTATGAGAAATTTTGATGAAAACATTTGATATTATAACCCTCTTCTCATTTTTGCATCAGTGTCGATATTGAAGGTGATGTTCTTATTCCTATCTCTGAGATAGTACCTTCTTGAATTTGAGTAATTGAGTGAGTTATTCACGAACTTGAGTCTTTGAGTTCCTGTATTGCATTCGTTCCTTCCAATGACGATATTGATGGTAATATTTTTTTATCTTAGAGTTGATGTTCATTCTGAATTTAAGTATGTGATGAGTATTATTGAGTCAGAGTAATTATGGATTGATTCTTAGAGTGTTTGAGTATATGATTTCTTGATTTTTGCTTGTGCCTTGTGCAATTTCCTAGCTTGCTCATCATCCGAGGACTAATGATCCCAAGTTTGAGATATTGTAATACCCCAAAAATTTTTAAGCTAAGACCCGAGCCATTCTTCTTATGCATATAAGCATGAACCCGATGACTTCTAATTGTATATATGTTGTAGGATTAATTCCTAAATATTTGAAGTTTATTAGAGTGAATCAGGGTCATAAGGAACCTCTAGTACTAATTCGAGTTGAAAGATTCATTGAGTTAGGAACAGGAACAAGGAGAAGCGAGAACCACTTAAGTTTTCGTATAACATCTTATAAGGATCAACTTTAAACAACCATATCTCTCAGAATATTAAGTGTTAGGTGGATCATTAACAATCAAATGAAATATCTACGTGTTCTCTTTTAAAATCTGGACCTAGTGTCACATATACAAGAGCTATTTCAAGTGATTGCTGCTATCTGTCTTGAGTTAGACAAGCCGTAAGATGTCGAAGAAGTAAAATATACGAGATCACAAATATAGATTGCTTGCGGCTAGGCTAAATATGAATTGAGACAAAAGCTTTGTAGTCAATCTACTGATGAGCCTTATCGCCAAAGAAGGGGGAGCCTACTTCAGTTTCAAATAAAGGAATTGAGAATCGTCATATTCTTTAAGAAAAAAAATAAAAACTGAGCTTGATTATCTAATGGAAGGGAAGGAAAAACTGGAACTTTGCATTTGGCTAAAGCCTCCTATATACGGTAGCTGACGTAGCAAGACCCGAGGAATTGGATATGGTTTTAGTCTCTTCCGCTGTGGCAAAGCAAAGAGAAAGACCTCATCCGCTGATTGGTAATAAGGTCAGAAGAGTCAGTATAGGTTTTTATCCCTCTGATCCTCTCAACGCATACTTAGGAATGTTATTGTTATCATATGAGGTGGTTTTCCCGGCTTTTGTACCTTCTTCAACGTCTTCGGCTTTCACTTTCAAGAGAGAGAAGGAACTCGAGGATATCACTCTGTAATGACCTAATTGGTCATTTTGAGAATGAGTTATCTCTCTTCCATAAAATACTCTCTCCGTAAATTTAAATTAAAAATTTGGACTTTTTGGTAATTATAATTAATTAATTTACGGGTAATTTTAAATAATTAAGTTAATTAATGAGCTAAAGTGTTAACTTATTTAATTTCCTATACCACTTGATCCTAAATTAAATTAAATTAAAAAGGGATCAGTGTTATTAATATTTTCTAAACCCTACGAAAAGAAAGAAGAAGGAGAACTAACTTGTTACCGCGTCGAACACAAAGCAAGCAACGAAATGGTCCAGTAAGTAATCCGATCATGTGTTGATGTGCCTGCATACATACAATTATTCACTGATTTATGCAGCTTTGAGAAGATAAACACCAAGTAAGGCCTTAATTATTTAGAAAGGTAATAATAAACAGATTGTCGTTTGACACCTTGGGCAAAACAAAATAGTAAATTAAAAAGGGAATAATAGCAATTAGTGAGTGGGATATTAATAAAGGTCCAATGATCCTTAACTATTTGGAAGATTAGATTAAGATATTGTTGCAGGTTGTCGCCACTGGTTTCAGTAACCAGTTGGCGTAAATTGTTTTAAAATAAATAAATAAATAAATTGTTATTAGTGTTTTCTTTTATTTAGTTATCATTATAATTCAAGTTTTATATATTGAGATAGATAATTAAATATTAGGTGTGTTGTATTATATGAACACCATTAGATTCACATTATTTGAAGAAATTGAGACTTAACCCTTGCTTAAGATTTAGGAATATAAGACTTGAGATATTTGTTGGTATCAAAATTTAGGGAATTGATTATAGATTTGGATGGGTTCTTAAGTCTAGGCTAGACATATAGTGATATGAATATTGTTAATCGCAAAATCTTATGATGACTATTCATTTGACTAGATTACATTGAGTTGGAAACCCAGCGAAAAGGGAAGGCTCGAGTCTCGGAGTAATTGCTTGATCATTTCAGGCAAGTGAATCTCTAAACCTCAGTTTAAGCTTGTAGATGCTTGTATTTCTATGTTATATATACTGGGGAGTAATGAGAATTGGAATGGGTTATTGACTATATGATTGGCCTTAAAAATGGAAATGAGGGGTATAATATGGTGATCTAATGACATGTATTGGTGGAATTGATATGTTGGGATTGTGAATTTATTTTGGACATGAGAAATGACTATGTTGATGTGAGATAGGAAAAATTATTATTATTGTTATGTTATTATCGTGAATTATATGAACATGAATTGATTGCATTGGTTCTGCCATATTGTGTTGAGACTGAAAATGATATGAAATAAAAGGGGTCGGGCCACACGCTCCGTGACAGGTAATATGAAACAAAGGGGTCGGGCCACACGCTTCGTGGCAGGTATTATGAAATAAAGGGGTCGGGCCACACACTCCGTGGCAGGATATATATATTGAGGGGACGGGCCACACGCTCTGTGGCAGGTTACATGGATAGAAATATCCTCCATGGGTTCCGGACTGTGATTCAGCGGATGTGTATCGATAGGACAGACATGCATCATTTCATTTCATTGCATCGCATTTTGTTGATATTTGTGAATTTGTGTTTATCACCATATTGCTCTGTGTGTGTTGAACTTGACTTGGTATGATTCATTGACGATACTATTGATGAGTATTTGTGGACTGTATTACTGCTGTTATTATACAAGTGTAGAGTTGGACTGATTTTATACAAGTTGTAGTTAAGGAGGTTCGATTGGGAGGATAGGAGTACTTGTATCTATTAAGCTTTTCTTAGTTTTAGTTATCCACTTGCTGAGTACCGTGTTGTTTGGTACTCACCCCTTGCTTCCACACTTGTGTAGGTTGTGAGCCCGGACCTGCTTGATCTTCTAGCATTTTCTACCACTTTCGAGGCTATCATTCCGAGTGTCGAGGTAGCTGTTACATCTATCTAGCAGATACCTCTTACTCTTTTTATATGTTTTAGTCCTATTCTAGAGACAAAGACATTGTGACTATATTTTCTTTCATATTTCGATAATATATTAGTGGCTTATACACATGACAACCAATCTTGGGGGATTTTGAGTTCGTTTTACTTAATTCGGTTAAGTTAAATTTAGATTTATTTCAATTACTTCCGTATTTACTTTCTGTTGGTTATTAGGCTGACTTATCTCGGTGGGTTGAGATGAGTGTCATCACACCCGGATTCGGGTCGTGACACACTCCTAACCCAAAAAAGGAAAGGCAAAATTTCTCCGGGGACTTATGATCCTTCTAGTTTTCTTTTTCATTACTTCCATGGTCGTGCCTCGTGGCACGACAACACCATTAAGAAGAACTTTTAAGAAACTAAGAATACTACCGAAGATGAAGCATGTATCCATGGATTAAAGACTGCCTTAACCCTGGAAATATAAGAAATCGAAGTATTTAGTGATTCGACGCTTATCATCTGCCAAACACAAAAGAAATAAAAAACCAATTATGAAAAACTTCCCCAAAGTTTGCCTTATTTGCAGTTTGGAGTAAAAAGTTATGATCATTTTACTAGAGATACTCTATCCTGGCAGAAGTCCATGATGGCTCCGCTACCTGGACTCCACTGCCTAAGTCGAACGATGCCCCCTTTATTTTTTAAGGATATTTTTTTCCTATAACACTTTGGAGAGTTATTTTAATGTCCTTATACATGTAGAAATTAGTTTTTCCTCACCAAAAACCCTCTCATTCTCTCCTAAATATTAACGCTCAAGAATTTTCAAAAAGGCATCAAGTTATGGTTCTTTTTCAAGATTTTTCAACAAGGTAAGTCCTTATTCATAGATTTTAATCTTTCCAAACCAAACTTCTTCATCTATTCATAAATCTCTAAGAGAAATCTTAAATCCTAACCATAGGGTTTCTAAGAAAACAAGTTGAAGAATTTCAAGAAAGGGTCTCTTGATTGTTCTTCTTCAAGTTATGATTTTTCATCAAGATTTGTGGAGATTTAAAGGTATGTAAGGCTACCCATAACATGGATTGAGTTCATCCACGTGCCCTATATATTTAGTTTTTCTTAGTTGAGATGAGTTGTAAAGTTCTATGAATCGAGTTCTTGAATTATCTATCATTCCTATTAAGTTTGTATATAAATTACCTTGTGTTATTGTACATGTATTATGATATTCTTTGATGAGTTTCTTGAATTGAGTCTTATTTAGAGTGTGGGTTCATGTTTGTATCAATATGAACCCTAATTGAGATTTTATTGTATATTCTGCATTGACGAAGTTTTAAAGAACAAGTTGTGAACTTCTTGCCCTAAATGTTTTATGCATTTATTTTAAGTTAAAGAATAACAAGTGTCATCTTTGATTGAGAAAGAGTTTGAGCATAAGTTGAGAAATCTCCTGAGTAACATCTTGAGCATGAGTATTTTGAGTATAAATGAGTTGAGCAATATTTCATTAAATGTCTATTTTGAAATTGAGTTGAGAAGTCACGTTATATTTTTATTTTAAATACATTCTTTGAGTTGAGATGAGTTAAGTTTTGAGCTAAAGTCAAAAAGATCCTAAACGAGTAAATAGAGAAATTTTCTCACTTAATATGTATATGATCATATTATAGTATTTTGGGAGTAGTATTGAGCACCGATATGGGGTGAGCCTATAAAATACGTAGCCAGCGTAGGATAAAGGCCAAGCCTCTCTTGTCCCAAAGGATGACTTATATATTGGATCCATGAGGTTGAGCGTCCTTTACCCTGGCAAGTATTGGACGGCTGCAGCAATGGCATCTCCTAAGCGTTGTATCATCACTAGCTTATAAGTGATGGTTGTCGGTTAGAGAAACTCTCTAAGAGAAAAATATTATACTTTCATATATTGAGTTATATCTTTTATTGCATATCATTTAAATCATTATATTATTTTATTTCATGATTTATTGTGTTGAGTCTTTTCAGAATGAGTCCCTTGAGTTGAGTTAAGTATCTTTGAGTAAGTTTCCTCTCAACTATTTTACATACTCATACATTTAATATATTGTCGTCATTTGGCTTGCATCATTTTATTAAGTAGATACAGGTATTAGAGATCATCAATAGGTGCACCGTTGAGGATCTACTTCTCTAATTTTGGTGAGACCTTTTTTTTCATTCGGAGGAGCTCCTTTCTTTTCAGTCATTCCTTTATTATTTAGTAGTTCTTTGAGGTAGTCGTGGAATTGTCTCAACACATTCTTATGAGTCAGTTAGAGGCTTCATAGACAGAGTAGAGTTGAGTAGAAGAATTTCCTCAGAGTCTGTTTTTAAACCATAATTTTATTATTGAGTTACATTATACTTTGAGTATTTTCAATCTATTATCTATTTATTAATGATGATGTTTCTAAATTCCCACTTGAGTCAATTATCTATTGATTCGAGTCTTTCACTAAGTGATTGAATGAGTAATCAGACCAAGTGGTTCGCTTGGGGCCAGCAATTGTCTCCGAGTACCGGCGACGCCTAGGATATCCTCTCGTAGCGTGACAATTTACATATAATTGAAAGATTTATTGTGGTCCTTCTCACAACTTATGATATAGATATGAATTAAGATATTTAGTTTTGTTCCACATACTCAATATCTTTTCTGTACTAATCACGTACCTCTTTTGCACTATATTTTTCATATGATGTAGATATGAGTAATCATTCTTAGGTTTGTGGATAGAGAGTAGTAGTTCATAGTTTAGAAGTTGGTGAGTCCTCCTCATTGGGGACATAGTTTAGTTGTTTCTTATCCTTATTCCAGACTTATTTTATTGCTAGTTGGGAGATTTGTCCCGACAAATTATTTTATTCAGTTTAGAGGTTTTCAGACATTAGTATTCAATAGTAAGATTTATTCTTGAAATCTTTTTCAGTTATAATTTTAGTTTACAACTTTCGCTTCAATCTTCATATGATATGCTATTCTAAGGGTTAATTGGGAGCACTTGTGGTTCCAAGTACCATATCTCGGCTAAGCATTGACTCGAATCATGGCAGAACTATATGTGTATCTATGTATGTGCATCTATAGAAGGCGAGTGTGCAATTTTTGAGGATATATATATATATATATATATGTGTGTGTAATTGTGTATTTATGTATTTATGTATCTATGGTAGACAAGTGAGTAACTTTGATGAGATACATATGTATAACTATGTATCTATGAATTGTCAAACAAATTTTCAGGTGTTGGTTCTATTTTCAAATTTGATGTTTCTCAAAATAATTTTAGTGGAAAAATACTTGGTATCTGATATAATTTTTTTCTTCTAAGTATGGATCTATGCACAAATGATACAGGATAATTGAAAATTGCCAACAAAATAAGAATGCAATTTTCTCTAAGATCATTGTATCTAGTAAAATTAATATGTACATGTCTGCTATGGAATAGATACACACCAATATATAAAGAGTATAAAATATAGATATACAGATATATTTGTGTATCAGATACATGTGTAGTACTTGAAATTTAAATTGTGAAAAGCAGAAACAGAGAGGGAGAGAGTGAAGCGAGAGAGGAAAACTACGAGCAAGAAAGATGTTGGGTTTTAAAGATGTGAATGAAAAATGAAAGGTTGTGACCTTTCATTAAAAGGGTTGTGACCATTTTAAAAAGTTGTGAATTCTTTAAAAGAGTTGCAACTTTTCTGAAAGGCTGTAACTTTGTAAAAGATTGTGACTTTTTCGATAAGCCATAATAAACACATATTCACATTACTCTTTGTTGTATATAAATAGAGGATTTTCCTCTCATTTTTATTTCATTAAATTTTTCTTCTTTTCTGCATATATTTTCTTACAAACAAAATTGTGTCTTTGTGTGATTACATTATTGCTTCCTGAGTTTACTAAAATTAAAGAAGTTTGATGTACCGCTACTTCTTTAACGATCTATCCTTTTTATCCTGGAAGGAAATAATCTATAACATCGGGTATAGTGAGAGGATTAAATTCTTTAAGGACACACAGTGAATTCTGTGGATTCGGATACTATTTTTTTTCTCTTTTTATATATTTTATTTCTAGTTTACTAACATTAATACAGGAGGGATAAAAATCTTAAGGAATTTAAATTTACTATATAATTTTGAATGTTCGAATTTGGTTTGGAAACTTACTCCAGTGATGTGACTATTTGCATTTTTTCATTTTGTTTGTTACTGTCTTCTCATTCGAAGAGGACAAATGAAATGAAGGAACCAAATATTATCAACGAAAATGGTCACATGCATTACATTTACAAATTTGAACTTAAATAATGTCATTTGTAAGAGGATAAGTGACATGAAATCAGTAAATACATTACGTGATCGACCCTAGTGACCATTGATTTGATGATATTGGTCATGTATTAAAGTTTGTATATTTCGTGTAAAGGTATCACTTGAAAATTTGTGACTTCTCATGAATTATTTTGTTTGACTTTTGGAGACTAAAATATTTTCATTTTCTACTCCTTTGGTTTGAAGCATATAAAAACTTCATTGTTAAACAAAAAACAAGTTGTATATTTTTGCTTCATCTTATATTCTGTTTGGGGGGCTAAAGACTAAAGTTGAAAGACTTTCTACTCCAGTGATTAACTTGGTTCAAAGAAATAAAATCTTCATCAAGTTAATTGAGTTTTTATTTTTCTTTTCAGTTTGAAGAATATAAAAAACTTCATCGAGTTGAACAAAACTCCCTATTTGGTTATTTTGTTGTTTAACACTACTTTTATTTTATCAAATAGAATGGGTGATACAAATGTATCAAATTTTGAAGCAAACACAATGCCTTCAACTAGTAGAACACCAATTTCTACAGCATTGGCTACTGTAGAAAAATCTGAAAAGTTTACTGGTATTGACTTCAAAGGTTGGCAGCAGAAGATGTTCTTCTATCTGACTACACTCATTCTACAATGATTTATAAATGAATATATTCCTGTGTTAGAAGAAGGATCTCCTGACAACAAAAAAAATTATTGTGACTGAGGCATGGACATATTCTGATTTCCTTTGTAAGAACTATATACTCAATGGATTGGAAGATGGCTTGTACAACGTCTTCAGTGTTTGTAAAACCTCTAATGAACTCTGGTATGCTCTTAAGAAGAAATACAAAACTGAAGATGCAAGTTTAAAGAAGTTTGTCGCTGCAATTTTTTTGGACTATAAGATGGTTGATGGCAAGACTATCATGTCTCAAGTCCAAAAATTACAAGTCATTATTCATGATCTCCTGGCAGAAGGTATGATCAAATTCAATAGTTATATGGATAAAATTATTGAATATTAGTGATTTTAAATTCTCCATTATAGGTATGGTCATAAATGAGACATTTCAATTAGCAGCGTTTATTGAGAAACTACATCCTTCATAGAAAGACTTCAAAAATTATTTGAAGTACAAGCGAAAGGAGATGACTCTTGAAGACTTGATTGTTCATCTCAGGATCGAGGAAGACAACAAGGTTGCCGAAAAGAAGGCTAGAGGAAACTCAACAATTATGGGAGCAAATATTGTTGAGGATGGTCCAAATAAATCAAAAAAGAGGAAGAAACCTTTTTGACCAAAGAACTATCCTAGTAAGAAGAAGTTCAAAGGAGACTGCCACAACTGTGAAAAAACTGGACATAAGACTGTGGAATATCGTGCTCCCAAGAAGGAAAAGAAGAAAGGTCAAGCCAACATGGTTGATACAAATGGGGATGTTGAAAACTTATGTGCAATGATGATTAAATATAATCTGGTAGGAAATCTCAAAGAATGGTGGATTGATTCAAGAGCTACGTCGCATGTTTGTGCGGTCCGAGAAGCCTCGGCTACTTATTCTCCTGCCGCACCTGATACGACTATCTATATGGAAAATTCTGCAACGGCTAAGGTTGAAGGATATGGTAGAGTATTCCTAAAAATGACATCCAGCAAGGTGGTGACGCTAAACAAAGTTTGTCATGTTCTAAAAATGAGAAAGAACTTGGTTTCTGTCGGTCTTCTTATCAAAAATGGATTCAAGTGTGTTCTAGTTTCATACAAAGTAGTTGTCAGTAAGAATGAAATGTATTTAGGAAAAGGCTACCTCACTGAGAGTCTTTTCAAACTAAATATAATGGTTGTTGATAATAATAAATTTCAAGCATCTTCTTTCTTACTTGACTCAAATAATTTATGGAATTCACATTTCGTACATGTCAATCATAAAACCTTGTGAAAACTGATTAACTTAAATATGTTACCTACCTTTGAGTGCAATAAATCAAAATGTCAAGTATGTGTTGAATCTAAGTACGCTAAGCATCCTTATAAATCTATTGAAAGGAATTTCAGTCCCTTAGAATTGATTCACACAGACATTTGTGATATGAAGTCAACACCAACTTGTGGTGAGAAAAAGTATTTTATAACTTTTATTGACAATTGCACTAGATATTATTTAGATAGTAAGAATGAAGCAATAGAAGCATTTAGACAATACAAAACTGAAGTTGAAAATCAGTTGAATAAAAAGATAAAAATGATAAGAAGTGATAGAGGTGGAGAGTATGAATCTCCATTTGCAGAAATATGTTTGGAAAATGGAATCATCCATCAAATTACTGCCCCTTACTCACCTCAATCAAATGGAATTGCAGAAAAGAAGAATCGAACTTTAAAGGAAATAATGAATGCCTTACTTATAAGTTCAGTTTTACCATAAAACTTGTGGGGGAAGCCATCCTTACAGCAAATCGAATACTCAATAGAGTTTCCTATATCAAAATACAGTCTATTCCATATGAGAAATGGAAAGAAAGAAAACCACACTTGAAATATTTCAAAATCTGGGGGTGTCTAGCCAAAGTCCAAGTTTCTAAACCTAAGAGAGTCACAATAGGACCTAAGACTGTGGACTGTGTTTTCATTGGATATGCTACAAATAGTAATACATGTCGATTTTTGGTTCACAGTCCGAACATCGGGATATTCATGAGAATACAATAATAGAATCAGATAGTGCTGAATTTTTTGAACATATCTATCCGTATAAAACTAGATTTGAAGTATCTAGTGAACGATCTAAACGACCTCGAGAATAACCAAAGGAGAATGTACCTAATAAAGAGAATCCAAGGCAAAGTAAACGTCAAAGGACATTTACTTTATTTGAATCTGATTTTGTAATATTTTTCGTGAAAATGAGCCTTAAACATTCAAAGAAACTATGTCCGCTGCGGACTCATCTTTTTGGAAAAAGGCTGTCAATAGTGAGATTAATTCAATATTGAGAAACCATACTTGGGAATCAGTTGATCTTCCTCCAGGAAATAAACTTTTAGGTTTAAAATGAATTTTCAAAAGAAAAATGAAAGCTGATAGAACTATTAACAAATATAAGGCAAAACTTGTCGTCAAATGATTTAGACAGAAAAAAGGCCTTGATTATTTTGATACATACTCACCTGTAACTAGGATTACATCCATTCGTATGGTAATTGAACTAGATGCTATGTATGTCCTTGAAATTCATCAAATTGATGTAAAAACAACTTTCTTAAACAGAAAATTGGAGGAAGAACTTTATATGGAACAACCCGAGGGCTTTGTGGTTCCTGGTAATGAAAATAAAATTTGCAAACTTATCAAATCACTTTATGGACTAAAACAAGCACCCAAATAATGGCACGCGAAGTTTGACCAAACATGTTGACAAATAGATTTAAGATTAATGAGTGTGATAAATGTGTTTACATTAAAGACACTCCAAAAAAAGTTGTAATTATTTGTTTGTATGTGGATGATATGTTAATAATGAGTAACGACATTGCAAACATAAATGCTACTAAGCGTATGCTTTCTAGTAAATTTGATATGAAAGATCTAGGAGTTGCTGATTTGATATTGGGAATTAAAATTCACAAAACTCCTCAAGGTTTAGAATTGTCTCAAACTCATTATATCCAAAAGCTACTTAAAAAATATAAGTACTTAAACTTCAAAAGTGCAAAAACACCAATTAATGTGAACCTTGATCTTGCTAAAAATAAAGGTGAAAGTCAAAGTCAGTTGAATTATGCAAGAGTGTTGGGAAGTTTGATGTACATTATGAACTATAAACGGCTAGACTTAGCTTGTCCTATAAGTAAATTGAGTTGATACACGAGTAATCCCAACCAAAATCATTGGATGGCAATGAAACAAGTTTTGGGGTATTTAGAACATACTCAAAACTTTGCTTTACATTACAATAGTATCCAACAGTTGTTGAAGGATATAGTGATACAAATTGGATTACTGTGTCAACTGAAACTAAGTCCACAAGTGGATACGTTTTCCCCATTGGTGGAGGAGCGATATCTTGGAAATCTTCCAAACAAACATGTACAGCTCGCTCTATAATGGAGTTTGAGTTTATAGATTTTGAAAAGGTCGGTGAAGAAGCAGAATGGCTCCGGAATTTCTTAGAAGATATTCCATTTTGGTCCAAACCAATGGCTCATATATGCATACATTGTGATAGTGAGCTAGGAGCGTTATGTATAATGGTAAGTCTCGTCAAATACGATGAAGACATAATACCATTAGGCAACTACTCTCTAGTGGAATTATCACAATTGACTATGTAAAGTCAAAGGATATGTTGGATCCACTTATAAAAGGCCTAACTAGAGATGGAGTTGAGCGATCATCAAAGAGAATGGGACTATGGACGAGGACAAATCATTGTGGCGGTAACTCTACCTAGAAGACTGGAGATCCCAAGATCTAGGTTCAAGGAGATCAAACAAAGTTATTGATGACGGTTCAACATTGTCAACATAATTTTTATGATCCATTCTCATGATGCGGTAATGTTCAGTAATAAGGATAAGGCATTAGGACCTTTTAATGATGTCTAATTTTGATACAAGACATATCAAATGGTATTTCTATGGGATAACACATTTAGATATCACCTATGTAAGTGTCAAGTGTAAGCCACTTCAAGGAGAATCTGGTAAGGTCATTTCTCTACGTACTTATGAACCAGGAAGTGTTCATGACTGAAACGAACAAAACAATGAGAACCAGAAATAGTTAAAGGGTTAATTATATGACTTATGTTATCTAGGTATACACCAAAGCTCGACGGTTCAAAGATATCAAATCTATCGATTGACCGAGTATATCCGATATATGTTCACTAAGGAAAGTTCAAAGGAAAACCTACATATCCAGATACAATTAATTCTTACTTACAAATCACACAGTTTTTCATGCATATGTTTTAACAATAGTCATTTCCCTATTCATGTGGGGGATTGTTGGGTTTTAAATATGTGAATGAGAAATGAAAGGTTGTGACCTTTAATTAAAAGAGTTGTGACCGTTCCAAAAAGTTGTGACTTCTTTAAAAGAGTTGCAACTTTTTTGAAAGACTGTGACTTTTGTAAAGGATTGTGACTTTTCCGATAAGCCACAATAAACACCCATTCACACTACTCTTTGTTGTCTATAAACAAATGATTTTTCTCTCATTTTTATTTCATTGAATTTTCCTTTTCTTCTGCATATATTTTCTTACAAATAAAATTGTGTCTTTGTGTGATTACATTGCTGCTTTCTGAGTTTGCTGAAATTGAAGAAGTTTGAGGTACCGCTACTTCTTTAATGATCTATCTTTTTTATCCTAGTAGAAAATAATCTATAAACTCGGGTACAGTGAGGAAATTAAATTCCTTAAGGACACACAATGAATTCAGTGGACTTGGATACTATTTGTTTTTTTTTTTTTATATTTAGTATTTCTGGTTTACTAACCTTAATACAAGAGGAATAAAAAGAGACAGTTTTAAAGGAGATTGTATCTCATTACAACCTTTATGCGAGATATACTGTATCAGACTTTAAACTAAGATATGATACGTAATTATTGAAAGTGTCGTTGCGTATAGTAACTCTGGGATATACTATTGTGCTTTGTGAAATTTTTCATTAATTTATGAAAAACTAAGAAGGTATTAATTTTTGTCCGAGTTACCCTTATCTAATAAGGATTTAAACGTAGTTCTAAAAGATCTTTTAATACTTTTTAGTTCATGTTGAGGAGAAATAAAAGATAATTTAATCAACTAACCTTTTAATTAATACTATTAAAATCATTTTTTTTAATGAATGTCAACCTTAAAAATCAATTAATATGTGAATGAGAGAAAACATAAAAGATAAAAGTACTAGAGGTAGCACTAATTAGCTAGAGCCTATAGGTCCTTATTTTTGTCTCGGTACAATATATTCATTATTCATACAAAGTAGGTAGGTGCTCCTTCTCTAGCCTCAAGCCAAATTAAAGACATATAATCTCATGAATTCAGTATTCAGATTGACGTAGTTTTGGGTTTAACAAATTTTATTTTGACATTCAAATTAATATCTGTTAAAATTAATAAGAATTAGAACAGAACATGATAAAATGTTTTTATTAAACATTTTCGAACACAAATTTTAGAAATTATTTTTATGAAAGTTCTCAAACGTTTATGATATGAATAAGATAATCATTTAAAGTATATCACTTCTTAAATTTATACACACCAACCTCATTGGAACAAGCTCGAGGTTTTAAGACTTTCTAAGGCTAATGTGTATAATTAAGGAACGTGACATAATTTAAATAGTTAACTTATTTGTGTTATGGACTGTTGAGAGCACACACAAAAGCTTATGGAAGATTTGAACTGAAATTGGCTAATAGAAATACTTTATCATGTGTGGTCAGATACTCAAACAGAACATGTTGTAATTCAAATGTCTAAACGAAATTTACCGACGAGATTAGAGGGTTTACGATTTATTCCACCTTCTAAGTTTCTTTGTTCCCAGATTGTAGCTTTGTCATAAAGTTGTATATTGAGAAAGAAATATTTACTTGCCAAACATTAAATCACCTTTTTTTTTCTTTGTTAATGATGTTTGAAACTTTTTGGCAACAACATTCCTTACTAATTGGGAAGATTATGTTCAATCCTTAGAAACACTCTGGAAAATTCACCAACCACTCAATTGTTTGCATATTCACACCTTTTATCAGTTTTGGCAACGTGATCCAAATGTTCTATCTCTTTTTTCTTCTTTTTGTTTAAAAAATGTAATCACTTCATTAACAAATATCACATGATATATAGCCTTTTTAATCTTTCCCTTTACTAAAGCATTCTTCATCACCTTTAGGAAATAGGAATTATTCTGAAAAAGACATCAAGGGTTTTTCATACCAACCATATCCACTTACCACCATTTTGCTTTTGTTTGTAATTGGAAGTTTAGGAGATTTATGAAAAAAATATTCTCAGCGAAAGCAGATTTATAGTAATTACATATGATTAGTGTCAGCGGTTGTCGGAATTCTCACAAATTGAATCGTTTTTCTTGGTCTATAACCTAGATATCCTCTAGAAGATGCAGAATATATTATTATTTTTAAACCTTAGCCGCTATATTATGGTGAATTTTTTTTATCTTTTCAACACTCATAATGGTGTATTATATATAATAGGTAGGTCCAAGAGGAGGACAAGCTAATCGCCTAACAGGCTAATTAACATTTCTTGTCGTGAAAAATGGTGGAACAAAAAATTTATATAGGGGGATACGACAACTCACACATAACGAAAAAAAAAACATATTTACTTTATTTATACGTTATAACTTTATGATAAAGTCAATTTAATTACCCCTTGACACTACTTAATTCCGCCACTAATGATAAATCCAACCCAATATCTATTTCCAACAACAGTATGAATAGCTATATGTGTTATCTTTACTCACACTGAGTTATTTGAATCACGCCGCATTGGTTTATGGCCAAAGATAAAATTTAGGACGAGTTTTGTGGGTTTAATTAAGTATTATACATCAAATATAAAAAAAATATTTATACAATTAATTATCACTCAAAAAATATTGTATAATTTTTGTGATAGTTATTAACAAATACCATATTATGTTGTTGTTACGACTTATGTTTCATTTATGATGTGTTTATGTTTTTTTTAATCGATGATTTATAAAATAAAGTTAAAAAAAAAACATTTTTATTTGTACAAGATAGAAATAAAAATTGAGTACACACTATTTTTCTCAAATTCAACTTATGAGATTACATTAGATATGTTATTGTTATTTTATTATTTTGTTATTAATAGATAATTTAATAAAAATTAATAACTAACCTATTATGATATGTTCAATTCTGTATATGATATAAAACAGTATATATAACTCAAATCCATACGTTGTAATTGCTTTAAACAGACAAGATAATTGAAATGGGACCCAATTAGTGCGTGATAGAAATGAGTGAATAGGTGATGAAGACATTTTTCTAAACCTTTTGTTTTTCTTCCAATAAATTAAAACCTATCAAATATCTGACTATGGAATAGTTTGTGTATGCAGAGGAATTCGACGCACTTGGCAATATTATATGCTCTCTCCGTTTTAAAATACTTGTCACAATTTTTTTTAGAATCAAGTAATTTAGATTTTGATTAATATTTTGAAATATATTTTTTCATCAAGTTAATATAAAAAAAATTACAATTCACAATACTTTTTATATAATTATTGAATTTTAAATTTTAATTTTAACATATTAAATTAATCTAATATAATTTAGCGTTAAAAATTAGTCAAATTTGTTATAAATGAATGTCCCTTTCACTCTTGTTTTCCCCTACCCCCTTTTTCTCAAATTTGGCATACTGAATTTTAGTTATAAATAGCCAACGAATATGTGCAATTCCGCACACTGAGATCAAAATAATTCTCTTTTTCCTTTCTATCTTCATTTCTTGTCTTTTGCTTATTCTTCTTATAATTTAATTACTTTTATAAAACGTTATCAACACGAAATTCTAATTTTCTCTAGATAAATTACCTTCCATATCAGGTATATCTACTGAAGAAATTTAATTTCAGTTGTCTTTGTTATTTCTAAATTAATTTCTATCTCAGTTTTTATCATGTCAAATTTATCAAAACTTGAGTTTATAGCACTTGACATTACCAGAAAAAAATATTTGTTATGGATCCTAGATGCTGAAATCCACCTTGATGCTAAAGGTCTTGATGATACTATTAAATAAGAAAATAAAGCATCAAACCAAGATAAAAGAAAGGCCATGAATTGTCTCCGTCATCATATTCATGAAGGATTAAAAATTAAATATTTAACTGTGAAAGACCCTCTTGAATTATGGACTAATTTGAAGGATCGATATCACCAAGTAAAATTTACGGTGTTACCAAAAGCTCAATATGACTTGATAAACCTTCGATTTCAAGATTTTAAAATTATGACAGAGTATAATTCTGCTATTCACAAGGTAAGTTCCACGTTAAAATTATGTGGAGATACTATCACTGATGATGACTTACTTGAGAAAACTTTTTCCATTTTTCACATTTCAAATGTGTTGCTATAACAACAATATCGTGAAAAGGGGTTTAAAAAATATTCTGAATTAATTACATGCCTAGTGGCTGAGCAAAATAATACTTTGCTGATGAAAAATCACGAAGCCCGTCCCACTGGGTCTGTTCTATTCCCTGAAGCGAATGTTGTAGCAGTACATAATCAGTCTGAATCAAGATAAAATAATTATCGCGGCCGTGGCCGTGGACGTAGGGGAGGACATCGTAGAGAACAAAACAATTATCGTCATCATGATAGAAATAAACATGAGAACAATAAAGTTCCTCAAAATAATCCTTCCAGAGGTAAATTTAATATTTGTCACCGGTGTTGTCTGAAGGGTCATTGGGCACGTTAATGTCGTACGCCCGATCATTTTGTGAAACTTTATCAAGCCTCTTTCAAAAGAAAAGATAATAATATGGAGGCACACTTGAATTTTCGGAATGATGGTAATGAAGAAACTCCCTCAAATAAATGTGAAGATCTTTTGAACTTAGCTCGGTCCTAGGGGTCCCCAATGACCCCACATCACCTCCAACGCTCTTAAATTTCTCAGGGACTCATCTTAACTCAGGCACATACTTCGAAATAAATACAATGGGCCCCACACGTGTACAAAGAAGGCCCAAATCTTAAGAAAACATTTAAGGGGTGTTACATTATCTCCCCCTTGGGATCATTCGTCCTCGAATGACGAGCAACCAAGAATGGACTCGGGGTACAATCCACAATCAAAACTCAGTCATTCAATCAATCAAATTCCCAATCAAATATCAATCAAAACTTAAAAGACACAAATGAATTCGAGTCAAGGAAATGGTCATTACCTTCAATGTTCTCCTCGATAGGCACGAATAGATGTGGATATTTAGATTTCATGGCTTCCTCCGCTTCCCACATGGCTTCCTCAACAAATTGATTCCTCCACAGGAATTTGACTGAGGCGACTTCTTTGTTCCTCAATTTGTGGATTTGACGATCAAGAATTTGGATTGGAACCTTCTCATAGGATAAGCTATCCTTAATTCCAACGCTTTCAATAGGGACTACCAACGAGGGATCTCCCAAGCACTTTTTCAACATTGAAACAAGGAACACCGGATGAATAGAAGCTAGCTCTGAGGGTAGGTCCAACTCATAAGCAACACTCCCGATCCGCCTCAAAATTTGGTACGGGCCAATATATCGAGGACTAAGTTTCCCCTTCTTTCCAAACCTCATGACGCCCTTCATGGGTGACACTTTCAAATACACCCAATCATCCACCTCAAACTCTAAGTCTCTTCTCCTCATATCGGTGTAAGATTTTTGACAACTTTGGGCTGTCTTTAGCCTCTCTCGGATAGCTCGTACCTTCTCCATGGCTTGATGAACGAGGTCAGGCCCAATCAACTCGGCTTCACCAACTTCAAACCACCCAATGGGCGATCTACACCTCCTCCCATACAAGGCTTCATAAGGAGCCATTTGAATGCTTGCATGATAGCTATTGTTATATGCAAACTCTATGAGAGGCAAGTGATCATCCCAATTCCCCTTGAAGTCAAGCACACACGCCCTCAACATATCTTCCAATGTCTGAATGATGCACTCTGCTTGGCCATCTGTCTGGGATGGAAGGCTGTACTCAAGTTTACCCTCGAACCTAATCCCTTTTGAAAGGATTTCCAAAATTGGGAAATGAATTGAGCTCCTCGGTTTGAGATAATAGACAAAGGGACCCCATGCAATTTGATGATCTCTTGTATATACAACTTGGAATAATCTTCTGCGGTGTCAGTAGTCTTAACCGCCAAGAAGTGAGATGATTTCGTCATTCTATCCACAATCACCCAAATGGAATCATGTTGCTTTCGGGACTTCGGCAAGCCTGTAATAAAGTCCATGTTGATCATCTCCCACTTCCATTCTGGAATTTCTATGTTTTGGGCTAGACCACATGGTCTTTGATGCTCAACCTTCACTTGTTGACAATTTGGGCATTTGGAAACGAATTCCGCAATATCCCTCTTCATCCCACTCCACCAATAAATCTCCCTCAAGTCATGGTACATTTTTGTGGAACCAGGAGGAATAGAGTATCTAGAACTATGCGCTTCGGCCATAATCCTCTCTCGAACATCATCGACATCCGGCACACACAATCTATTTTGGTATCGCAATACACCATTTCCCCCTTGGGTAAAAACCATTACCTCTTGTTTGTGTACTACTCTCTTCAATTGGAGAAGGATGGGATCTTGGTCTTGCTTCTCCTTCACTTCTGCCACAAGTGAGGATGTAGACCCATCCTGAACTGTAACTCCGCCTTCATTATTCTCTTCCAGATGAACTCCCAATCGGGCTAATCTGTGTACCTCCTTTGCCAATTCCCTCCTTCCTTCCTCCACGTGGCTAGTGCTACCCATGGACAACCTGCTAAGAGCATCAGCAACAACATTAGCTTTACCTGGATGGTAGAGGATGCTCATATCATAGTCCTTGAGTAGCTCAAACCATCTCATTTGCCTCAGGTTGAGTTCCTTCTAGCTAAAGACGTATTGCAAGCTCTTGTGATCGGTGAATACATCGATATGCACTCCATACAGGTAGTGGCGCTAGATTTTAAGTGCAAATACCACAGCTGCCAACTCAAGGTCATGAGTTGGGTAATTCCTCTCATGAAGCTTAAGTTGTCTTGAAGCATAGGCTATCACCTTCCCCCTTTGCATCAACACAAAACCCAAACAAATTCTGGAGGCATCACAATAAATCACAAAACCTTCTGTTCCATCGGGCAAAGTTAGAACAGGAGCAGTAGTTAGCTTGGTCTTCAATTTCTGGAAACTCTCCTCACAAGCATCAGACCATTGGAACTTAGCCTTCTTTTGGGTCAGCTTAGTCAATGGTGATGATATGGATGAGAATCCCTCTACAAACCTTCGATAGTACCCGGCCAAACCCAGGAAGCTCCTTATCTCTGTTGGGGATGTGGGTCTGGGCCAATTCTTCACAGCTTCAATTTTCTGAGCATCAACCTGAATACCATCTCCAGATATAATGTGGCCTAAGAAGGCCACTAATGCAAGCCAAAATTCACATTTAGAGAACTTTGCATACAATACCTGGTCCCTCAAAGTTTGTAGAACGACTCTAAGATGATAGGTGTGCTCCTCTTCATTTTTGGAGTAAACCAGAATATCATCTATGAATACAATCACAAACATATCAAGGTACGGTTTGAATACTCGGTTCATGAGATCCATAAAAGCGGCGGGGGCATTAGTCAACCCAAAGGACATGACCAAAAATTCGAAGTAGCCATAATGAGTCCAGAAGGCAGTCTTCGGAACATCGCATTCTCTCACCTTCAACTGGTGGTAGCCAGATCTCAAGTCTATCTTTGAGAAACAAGTGGCACCTTGAAGTTGATCGAATAAGTCATTTATTCTGGGGAGAGGGTATTTGTTCTTTACGGTGACCTTATTCAACTGCCTGTAGTCGATACACATTCTAAGGGACCCATCCTTCTTCCGCACAAATAGGACCGAAGCACCCCATGGCGAGACACTCGGCCTAATGAATCCCTTATCTAACAAGTCTTTCAGCTGCTCCTTCAACTCCTTTAACTCAGCCGGAGCCATTCTATATGGAGGAATCGAGATAGGCTAGGTATCAGGAAGAACATCAATCTCGAAGTCGATCTCCCTATCAGGAGGGACTCTAGGTAGATCTTCAGGAAAGACATCCGAAAACTCGTTGACAATCGGAACCGACTCAAGGGATGGAGACTCAATGCTATCATCTTTCACTCGAACAAGGTGATAAATACACCCTTTTGAGATTAGCTTCCTAGCCCTAAGGTATGAAATAAACTTACCCTTAGGCGCAATAGGACTACCCCTCCACTCTATGACAGCCTTATTCGGGAATTTGAATGTGACAATTTGAGTTCTACAATTAATAGAGTCATAACAGATATAAAGCCAGTCCATGCCAAGGATCACGTCGAAATCAACCATATCTAACTCAACCAAGTCAGCCAAGGTGTCCCTGTGATGAAATGACACAGTGCAATCTCTATAGACTCTCTCAGCTAAGACAGAATCACCGACAGGAGTAGCCACACAAAAGGGCTCAAGAAGACGTTCAGGGATTTTATTGAACTTACTAGCCACATAGGGAGTCACAAAAGATAAGGTGGCACCTGGATCCATCAATACATAACAATCAAAGAAAGAGACTCGAATCATACCCGTTACGACGTTTGGAGAGTTCTCCTGATCTTGGCGACTACCCATGGCATATAGGCGATTTGTACCTCCACACGTACCTGGAGTAATGCCCCTCTGATTACCTCTAGCTAGTGGTGCGGTGGCAGAGGACCGGGCTCTGTTCCCCCATGCTGGGCACTCTTTCTGAAAATGGTCTATTTGGCCGCATTTATAACAACCCATCCTTCCCACTCGGCACTCTCCCAAGTGAAGCTTACCACACTTGACACATGGTGGTTTCCCCTGCGCACCCTGACCCATGCTAGCTTGGGGTTGAGAACTTTGTGGCCTGAAATTCTAGTGATTTTGTCCCTACTGATCATACCTGTTCTGCGGCACCGGTGCATTAGCGGTAAATGAGGCATAGGTGGAAGGCCTCTTCTGGAAGAAGGACCTGTTGCCCTTGCTTTGCCTCTGCTCATTCTCCTGCCCAGACGACCTTGCCTTTTTGCTCAGGTGCTCTTCTCTGTCTTTTCTTTTCTTCTCCTCTACCTGTTGAGCATACACCATTAATCTGGAAAGATCCATATCTGAGATCAACAATGCTGCCTTGCATTCCTTCTTCACATGCCTCCCTAATCCGGAGACGAACTTCCTCATCTTTGACCTCACATTAGGAATCATTTCTGGAGCATACCTGGACAGCTGGATGAACTTTAGGCCATACTCCTTAACCGACATACCTTCCTATTTTAGGTTTACAAATTCCTCCACTTTTGCTTCCCTCAATTCTCGGGGAAAGAAGTGGTCAAGGAAGGCTCCCTCAAACTCATCCCACCTAGCAGGCTCAACATCTTTACCCCTACCCTGTTCCCATTGGTTATACCAAATGTTTGCCACATCTTTGAGTTGATAAGACACCAACTTGACCCCCTCAATTTCCGTAGCATGCATAGCTTTCAGAATCTTCCATATTTCATCAATAAAGTTCTGGGGATCTTCATTAACCTTAGAACCCGTAAATACCGGTAGGTTCATCCTCAGAAAGTCTCTAATTCTAATGGTAGTAGATGGCTCCTCAGAACTAGAGCTGAGAGTCGGCGAACTCTGATTACCGCTTCGGGCAGCCATTAGTTGAGTGAGCATTGCAATTGCCCCTCAAAATTCAGCCTCTAATGTGGGTGCAGGCGGGGTAGATGGCACTTGAGGTGCCTCCGCATATCTCGCGGGTCAGCCTCTAGTCCTTGCTGGGCGTGCCTCTGACTGTGGCATCCCTATATTATCAACATTCCTCTGGGTAGCGGTACGTTAGGAGGCATTATCTGTAACGTATAAACGCACGAATTAGAAAGGAAGCTTCAGGGAGTTTAACTCCATCGCACGAATTCAGAGTATAAAAAAAAATGAAACAATTCCTAATGTCCTATAGCCTCCTGCTTATAAGTGTGGTGCATAACACATCCATAAGAAAGACTCTACTAGACACGGCTTCATAGACTCCCTAGGACACTTGAACTCTGTGCTCTGATACCATATTTGTCACGCCCCGGGAGGGTACCCTAGATGTAACCGGCACCTGAAGGCCATTTTTGACCTCTGAGCGAACCACTTGGTACAGTCACTCATTCATTCAAGCACATTCTCTTAACGGAAAACTCAATTAAAGAAATATTTTTCATAATATAAGGGCCGAAGGCCAAGCAACTATAATCAAAAGAAGACAATAGCATAAGACTCCTCAAAATCACAACTCGACCTCTCCACACTCCAGTCTATGAAGCCTCTATTTAAGTCTAAGAGGTGCCAATGACAAGCCCATGGCTACCGACAATCCAAATAAAGAAAAGACAATCAAAAAATTGTACAAGAGGGCCCAATATCCTCCGGGAACTAGGAGGACTCACCGACAGGCTGGGAGTGAAAGTGGATCTTCAACTGGGCGCCGGTTGATGATCTCTAGTACCTGTCTCTGCATCATGAAACGATGCAGGCCAAATGGCGTCAGTACATGGAATGTACGAGTATGTAAGATGGCCGAATACAATGAATATCAAGGAAGAATCAATCAACTCGGGAACTCAACTCAAAAGGGATGACAACTCAATCAAATGTCCTAAGTCTAAAGAAGGATATAATTTAGACAGGACCAATCATATACAAATCAACTCAATCCGACTCAGAGTACTATCAACACCTATTTGGGAGTTTCTCTTAACCGACAACCATCACTTATGAGCCAGTGAAAGTACAACAAACCAACGTTGTTGCCGCGTCCGTTCATACCTTGCCAGGGCATGAACGAATCAACAAATTATGGATCCAATCCAACCAGGTCCTATAATGTCAGGACAAATCTCTCGGGGAAGCATCCGACTTTAACGGTTCCATCCTCCCTACGTTTGGCGACGCAGTTATTGGGTTCGAGTATGGACTATACTCTTGCCTAATTCGATGCTCGATACTTCTCTCAAGACTCAATGCTCATAAAACTCCATCCAATCAACTCAATCAAATCACATCGACAAGTCTCATTACAACCTTGTCAACTCATCAACTCTATCACAATCAAATCTCTTTCAAGCATATTATTTGCTCAATCTCAATCATATCTTCAAAACTTTAAATCGACATTCTTATAATAGGCATCATTTTTAAGAAATAATATACTTTATCAAATCTACATAATTAAGAAGATCAATAAAACATATTTAGCAACTCATTTCTTCATCATCTCATACTCTCATAAGGGCTTATTTTAGGAATCTCTTAGCTCAACAACATTGGCACATAAATAATTAAATAAAACAGAGACAAAACTCATTCAAACATGTACCATACCAAGAAACTCCATTTTCATGAATATCTAACCTCAAAACAAGAATAGGGAACATGGGTGGACTCAACCCATATTTTGGATAGCCTTACATACCTTAGTGAAGATTTGAAGAAAACCTTGCGGTTGGGTCTTCAATGGGAGCTTGAGGTCTTGAAGCTTTTGGACTCCTTTTTGGTTGGAAATGGAGAAGAAGAGAAGAGAGAGGAGCTAGGGCTTTTCTTTAGAGAGAGAGTGGGGGCTGAAAAAAATGACCCCAAAATACACAAGGCTTGTGTATATATAATTTGGGAAATTTCCCAAATTGCCCTTCCTCCAAATTCTGAAAATTAGGCAAAAACGCCCTTGGCGCGATAGTGGCGCGTCGCGCCCTTACATCGCCAAGGCCAATTACGCCTAAAACCTGCACAACTTTTAGTGGCGCGTCGCGCCAGGGACCAAACTACTGAGGCATGTTTCTGGCGCGATAGTGGCGCGTCGCGCCCTTACAGCGCCAAGCCTATTGTTCTAAATTCTGGGAATTTGGCCTGAAAAACCCTGCACACTTTTAGTGGCGCGTCGCGCCAAGGACCAAACTACTGAGGCATGTTTCTGGCGCGATAGTGGCGCGTCGCGCCCTTACAGCGCCAAGGCCATTTCCCCAGCAGTTGTAACCCAGGCCAAAATGAAATCCCCATCGTGGTAGTTCGTCTTCGGATCGTCATATCTTTTGACTCCGAACTCCAAAATTTACGTTCTTAGTGGCATTGGAAAGAAGACTCGACGACCTTTAATTTGATAGGCCGTGGGCCACCGAGATTGATGTCTTTCAAATGATAGGGTCGTTAAAAGTCGACCCTTACATGAATTCGTCCTAGACTTAGCCACGACGGATCTTTTGGACTTAGCTCGGTCCTAGGGGTCCCCAATGACCCCACATCACCTCCAACACTCTTAAATTTCTCAGGGAATCATCTTAACTCAGGCACATACTTCGAAATAAATATGATGGTCCCCACACGTGTACAAAGAAGGCCCAAATCTTAGGAAAAATTTTGAGGGGTGTTACAATTATATTGTCCTTTGTGAAGATATTTCTTAAGATAGTGCGATTTCCTAAAGTTTCTTATGTTGTTTGTTTTTTACGTTCTTATAATGTATCTTTTTGTTTATGAAGAATATGGAAATTCTCAGTCATCAGTTGGATCCAAAATCAATTTTGATGATATGTGTTTTATTGATAGTGTCATAACACACACTATTTTAAGAGATAAGAAATATTTCTCTTGTTTGATTATGAGAGAAGTTAATGTTAATACAATATCTGGTAGTACAAGATTAATTGAAGGATCAGAAAAAGCCAAAGTTGTACTTATCAGAGGAACAAATTTAATAATTAATGAAGAATTATATTGTAGTAAGTCTCAAAGAAACTTATTAAGTTTCAAAGACATTCATCAAAATGGTTATCATAGTGAGACTACAAATGATGAAAAGAATGAATATCTTTATATTAATACAATGATGCCGGGCAAGAAGGTTATATTTGAAAAGTTATCCGTTCTTTCATTCGACTTATACTTCACAAGTATTAGCATGGTTAAAAAATATAGCATAGTAAATCTTTGATTTACTAACTCAAATGATTTTATTATTTGTCATTACCGATTGGGCCATCCTGGTTCTATTATGATGCACAAAATAATTGAGAGTTCACATGGACACTCTTTGAAGAACCAAAAGATTCTTCAATTTAAAGAGTTTTCTAGTGCTTCATGTTCTCAAGGAAAATTGATTACAAGACCATCAGTAATCAAAGTGGGAATTGAATTCCAAGCATTTCTAGAATGTATACAGGGTGATATATGTAGGCCCATTCACACATCATGTGGACCATTTAAATATTATATGGTTTTAATAGATGCATCTATAAGATGGTCACATATGTGCTTATTATCAACTCGTAATATGATATTTGCTAGATTACTTGCTCAAATAATTAAGTTAAGAGCACAATTTCCAGATTATGCAATAAAGACAATTCGTCTTGATAATGCTGGTGAGTTCACATCTCAGACATGTAATGATTATTGTTTGTCCACTAGGATAACAGTTGAGCATCCAGTTGCTAATGTTCATACTCAAAATAGTCTAGCGAAATCATTGATTAAACGTTTATAATTAATTGCTAGACCAATGCTTATAAGAACAAAACTTTCTATTTCATTATGGGGTCACGCTATTTTACATACAGCAAATCTTATGCGGATCAGACCCATAAGTTATCATAAAGTCTCCCCATTACAATTGGTTTTTGTTCAAAAGCCGAACATTTCTCATCTTAGAATATTTGGATGTGCAGTATAAGTTTCAATTGCTCCACCACAACGTACAAAGATGGGACCCCACAAAGAAGATTGGATATATGTTGGGTATGAATCTCCTTCTATCATAAAATCTTTGAAACCTATGACTGTAGATTTATTTACTGCAAGATTTATTGATTGTCATTTTGATGAATCAGTATGCCCAGCATTAGGGGGAGAAAAGAAGCAATTGAAAAAGAAAATAGATTCGAATGCATTATCACTATCTCATTTAGATCCTCGTACAAATATATGTGAACTGGAAGTTCAAAAGATAATTCATTTATAAAATATTGCAAATCATCTGCCAGATGCATTCACTGACCTATCAAGAGTTACTAAATCTCATATTCCAGTTGCTAATGCTCCAATTCGAGTTGATGTCCCAGTAGGACAATTAATTAATGCAAATGAGTCTAAACCACATTTAAAATGTGATAGACCGATAGATTCCAAAGATAAAAATCCTTCCAAAAGAAAATGAGCAAACAATCAAAATGGTCATGATATGAAAGAACCTGCTCAAGAAGAGCGAGCAGACATACCAATTGATAAAACCGTGGAAGAGGTTAAGACGCTTGAAATTGATAAAGAAATTTCAATAAATTATGTCTCATCAGAAAAAATATGGAACCGAAATAATGTAATTGTCGATAATAGTTTTGCTTATAATGTTGCTATTGAAATAATGCAATAAAATAGGGATCTTGAACCAAAATCTATCGATGAATGTAGACAGAAGAATGATTGCCAAAATGGAAAGATGCAATTCAAGTTGAATTAGCTTCGCTTGAAAAACGCAAAATTTTCGAACCGATAATCTGAACACCTGAAGGTATAAAATCAGTGGGGTACAAATGTGTCTTTGTGCGAAATAAAATGAGAAAAATGAAGTGGTAAGAAATAAAACACGACTTGTGGCACAAGAATTTTCATAAAGACCTGACATTAATTATATGGAAACATATTCTCTTATGGTGGATGCAATCACTTTCAGGTATCTTATAAATTTGGCAGTTCATGAAAAATTTGGTATGTATCTGATGGATGTCATTGTAGCCTATTTATATGGCTCTTTGGATAACGATATTTTTATGAAAATTCCTGAAGGATTTAAAATGCCTAAAATATATAAAGATTCCCACAAAACTTGTTCAATAAAACTCCAAAAATCTTTATATGGGCTGAAATAATTAGGCGAATGTGGTACAATCATCTTAGCTAATATTTGCTAAAAGAATGATACAAAAATGATCCAATTTGCCCTTATGTCTTTATGAAAAGGTCTGAATTTGATTTTTTCATAATAGTCGTATATGTTGATGATTTGATTATTATCGGAACTCCTGAAGAACTTTCAAAGGCAGTAACATGTTTGAATTTTTTTTTTGAAATGAAAGATCTCGAAAAGACAAAATTTTATTTTGGTCTACAAATTGAACATTTTGCTAATGGAATATTTATCCATCAATCAACCTATACCGAAAATATTTTAAGAAGAGTTTACATGGATAAAGCATACCCACTGAGTACCCCAATGGTAGTGAAATTTCTTGATATTAATAAAGATCCATTTCAACCTCATTAAAATAATGAAGAGCTTATTAGTGCTGAAATATCATATCTTAGTGCAATTGGTGCATTAATGTATCTTGCCAATAATTTTAGACCAGATATAGCTTTATCAATAAACTTGTTAGCGAGATTTAGTTCTTCCCCAATGTGAAGACACTGCAATGGAATTAACACTACTAAAAAGGTGAAAAACGACACAAAAAGCGACGGACTGCATCGCTTCTTTGGTCAAACTCGACAAAAAAGCTACGAAGTCACTTCCGTCACTTTTTTGCTCGACGCTTTTAAAAAAATGACGGATAGGGTCATAAAAAGCGACATACTGTGTAGTCCCTAAATTTTTTAATTAAAAAATATATATAAAAAATGATGGACTCCGTCTTTTTATTTTTTAAAAAAATTAATTATTTAATATAAAGCGATGAATTATTGGTCTCCATCCGACGCTTTTTGATATTGTGTTCTTAAAAATTTGCAGAAAAGCGATGGAGTTCGAGTATCCGTCTGTCGCTTTTCTGGAAAAAATTTTTAAAAAATTTCAAAAAGCGACAAATTAAAGGACCCTGTCCGTCGCTTTCCGACAATATTTTTGACAGCAAAAATATGTAATTTTTGTTGTCCACCTGCAATCAAAATTCAATTCATTTCATAGCAATTCAGCCATTCTAACACAAATAACAACAAACAAAATACACAAAATACATAATAACAAACATAATTTAACACTTAAAACAAATAAACTCATAATTTGGAACGATTTAAAGTATTTCAAAGTTAACAAAAAATTTCAAAATGTTCATAAACTAACATAGGAAACCTAAAGACTATTTGTTATGTATTCATCACTATCGTCGGATTCATCCGGAGTGGATCCTCTTGAACAACGGGGCGGAGGCTGACAAGTGAGGTTGAACACCCATTCTTTAATTTGTTCAACTTTTTCATTCATACATTTTTGCTCCTCAACCCTTCTTTTCTCTGATTCTGGCAATGCACGTATAAGTTCTATAATTTGCTCAGACATTGCAGCTATCTGAACCCCTTCAATGGCCTCGGCTTGACGCGATGATCCAATACCTTCTAAACCTGATTGGAGTCGTTGTACATTATTTCTAGAGACCATTCCATATATTCGGCCCTTGTGGCTGTCTCCAACCACTTTTTCTGTCCAAATTTAAGTGGACTGTTAAGACGTTAGTTGGATCAAATCTCCCATATCACGTATGTGCCACTCATAATCTTGCTTCATATTAAAAAATAAATATTATAATATATATATATATAATTTAGAATCAAAATATATTATACATTATGTTAAATAACTTATATAGGCTCGTTCGGCCCTTTCCTCCACCCACTCATTCGAATCCGACACATTAGTATTTTTCTTCATATGAGTCTTTTTAAAGACTTCATGTTGATAGGGAGTGCGTCCCAATCCTAACACTCTCCTGAAGAGCCCTAGCATCCTCCTTCAAAGGATACCACCTGCAAGACACATAATAAACATGTAATTAGTTCATGAATAATTTATTAATGTAGCAAAAATAAATAAATAAAATATTAAACTTACAAGGATCTATCAGGTTCAATCATAACTCTCCCAAGTCTCTCCCTCTACCAAAAAGCTAATCCAGGCACATCATGTATTGCCTCTGGTCTAGAAGCAGAAGAAGGTGAAACTGATGCTGTAGGAGTGTCAGTATCAACACTAGAATCTATAAGCCTCAGAGTAGATATGTGAGGAGACTGAGATCTGAGAGATGGAATTGTGGGAGATAGTACTCTAGGGGGTCGAGCAATAATCTCTGTGGGTAGCTGGAAGGTATGATCATATGAAGTATATCTAACCTGTGAAGAAGAAGAAGTGCCGCGTGGTCGGCAAAACTGACTAAGGTAAACTAAAGGATCCATAGTCCCAAAAGGCACAACATTAATATGTGTTGGACTAGCTCGGCGGTGCTGTATCTTCAGCGCTGAAGAAATATGTCCTGGGATATCCTTAGGATCAACATGTCTCCTAGACTTATTTTTACTTCTACCAGAATGGCTAGCCCTAAGATGATCCCGTAATCTATCACCATCACCAGATGATATCTGTATGTAAAGTAACAATAAAATATATAAAAAACATTAATTAAATAAATTTAGGGTTAGCGAAATAAATAACTTACATACTAGTTATAATCTACCACTCTATTCCTCCTCGCTTGTTTCATTTTTGTCATCTCTCCATTCCTCCTCCTCAGTTGTTTTATATTCATTGTCATTCCATTCCTCCTCAAATGATTCATATTCCTCGTTTACTTCTTCATCAATATTTGGCATTATAAGTTCATCATCGGAAACCTCTTCTAGTATGTGTTGAGGATGTTCTAGTATGGTTTCCAACTCAACATCAACTTGTTGTTGAATATGTTCCATGCAATAAGGACAAACAAGCTTTCCAGAAATCATCCAACTAGACAACATTCCTTATGTAGGAAAATCACGCATAAGAAAATTTTGCTTAGTTGATATATCATAAGTCACTACGCCTTCAAACCACAATTGTTTAAGCTCATTCATCAATGGATGTAGATAGGCATCAATCAAACTTTTAGGATTACGAGGACTTGGAATAACACAGCTTAGAAAGATGTACGGACTTGTCATGCATATTTCAGGAGGAAGGTTGTATGGGATAAGAAATACAGGCCAGTAAGAATAAGGTGAGACAGTATTAGAGAATGGTGCGATGCGCTACTATCACACCAGAAATATGCATCAGTAGTTTAGGCTCTGGCGCAGCGCGCCACTAAAAGGTGTGCAGGGTTTTTCAAGCCAAATTTCCAGAACCCAAGAACAATAGCCTTGGCGCTGTAAGGGCGCAACGCGCCACTATCGCGCCATAAACATGTATCAGTAGTTTGGTCTCTGACGCGGCGCACCACTACGAGGTGTGCAGGTTTTAGGCGTAATCGACCTGGCGCTGCAATGGCGCGATGTGCCACTATCGCGTCAGGTGCATTTTTAGCCTGTTTTTAGAACTTTTGAGAAGGGGTAATTTGGGAATTCCCCCAAATTATATATGTATCAACCTTAGCACATTTTGGTATCATTTTTCAATTCCTCACTCTCTCTCTAAAAAGCCCTAGGAGTTCCTCTCTCTCTCTCTCTTCTTCTTCCTTTCCAAATCCTCCTCCAACAAGAAGAGTTCCAAGAGCTTCAAGGTTTGAGTTCTCCATTGAAGACCCAACCATAAGGTTTTCTTCAACTCTCCACTAAGGTATGTAAGGCTATCCAAAACATGGGTTGAGTCCACCCATGTGCCCTACTCTTGCTTTGAGGTTAGATGTCCATGAAAATGGAGTTTCTTGATGTGGTTTATGTTTGAATGAGTTTTGTGCCCTATTTAATTAATGCTATATGTGTTGATGTTGTTGAGCTAAGAAGTTCCTAAAACTTTCATATTAGTAGGAGTTGATGGAGATGACTTATGGTTATGTTTTGTTGATCTCTTTAACCGTGTGATTATGTTGCATAGGTCAATTCCTTAAATGTGTTATTCTACTTGAATTGTTGAGCTAAAGCCATAGAGTTGTGATGAGTCTTGAGGAGATGTCATAAATAGTTGTCTAAATGAGGCTTTATTGAGTTAATTGGAAGATAGAATTGATGAGTGGACGAGGTTCTAAATGGAACTTGCCATTATGACTTAATTGAGTGGAAATGAGAATAGAGTTGATGAGTTGGCAATGACCCACATGAAACTAGCCGTGAGGGCTTGTTTGATATGATTGGAGAGAGTCTTATGAGCATGGAGTCATGGGAGGAGTATCGAGCACCGAAGCGGGTAAGAGTATAGTCCATACTCGAACCCCAAAACCTATGCTGCCAACGTAGGTAGGGATGGAACCGTTAAAGTCAGATGCTTCCCATGGGATCGAACTGTTAAAGTCGGATGTTTCCCATTTTATTATCCTGAAATGATAGAACTTGACTAATCGATGGTATCCATGATTAGGGGGGCGTTCATGCCCTTGCAAGGTATGGATGGATGTGGCAATAATGTTTGATTGTTGTACTATCACCGACTCATAGGTGATGGTTGTTGGATAAGAGAAACTCTCATTTAGGTCTTGATAGTGCTCCGAGTTACTTGAGTTAAGTGGTTTATGAGTTAGTCCCGTCTAAACTATTCTTGTTAGACTTAGGACATTTGAGTGAGTTGTCATACATATAGGTATGAGTTACGATCCTGAGTTGATATTGATGTTTCCTTGATGTTGTTTCATCCGACCATTTTACATACTCGTACATTCCATGTACTGACACCATTTGGCCTGCATCGTTTCATGATACAGAGACAGGTACCAGTGATCATCAATCGGTGCTTCATTGAAGATCCACATACACTCCCGGCTAGTTGGTGAGTCCTCCTAGCTTCCGGAGGATGTTGAGCTTCCTTGTATGGTTTTGTTGTTGTTGTTTCCTTCACTTGATTGTTGGTAGCCATGGGCTTGTCATTGGCACCTCCCAGACTTTAATAAAGGCTTCATAGACTAGAGTGTGGGGAGTTTGGACTGTTATTTTGGGGAGTTCTATTATACTTATTATGTTGAGTTAAACATATTTGGCCTTCGGCCCCTATATTGTAAATAGCATGTTATAATTGAGCCTTCCGTTGAGCATATATGACTGAATGATGGAGTGATTGAGTTAGGTGGTTCGCTTGAAGATCAGAAATGGCTTTCAAGTGCCGGTCACGTCTAGGGTACCCTCCCGGGGCGTGACATGAATGTTCATAGGAATTGAGTTTTCTTAATAGATCTATGTCTTGATGAGTTTTTACATCTACTAACTTGATTTTGTTATGTTGATGTTGATAAGTTGAGAAATTGATAAATATTTTGTCACGACCCAACCCCGTAGGCTGTGATGGGTGCCCGAACTGGACACTCGCGTATACCCTTGCTAGCTATAAGCAAACTTGTCCCCTGTTTGAGTCACAGTATACAAATATACTAGATAACACCTCAGTCAGCACGGCTATCACGACAAGGGAAAACGTCCCCCAAAATATAAACCATATCAGCACAACTGTGTATATGTGCATATACAACCCATATACAATCCACATACATATCTACAGACCTCTAGGAGTACAATAATAACATAAGGCGGGACTGAGTATGTAAAGCATAACTGAAAACATATCTGAAATAAAAAGAGCTAGGGGGATAAATTAGTTACTTAAGAAAATACTGTAACTGTACCTTGTGAATCATAAAACATACATGCTCATATTATACAATATAGTCAGCCCCTTCAGGGACTCGGTGAAATATACATTTGTAGGACCATCATAGGGCTCGGCGCCATCATCACCTTATCACATCACATCACATCACATCATCATCATATATATACATACATTCATATCCCTATAGTGAGGGACTCGGTAAGTTGTTCATGTCATTGCATTATCATTTCCTCATATAGCGTACCCATCCCTTTAGTAAGGGACTCGATGGATAATGAAGTGAACTGCGCATGATTACGTTCCCGGCTCGAGACTCGATGAAAAAAGGGTTACACTATATATGAGTAGAGTAGTGAGTAACCATATGCAATTTAAACCATCATTGGAGACTTGTTGAAATAATCAAAATGAACTACCGTTCGAAAATTAGGACAATAGCCATAACAAGTACTTTTGGAGTGTCATTACGGTTTGCATCAAGGTAGCACTTTTGAAATCATCTACTCGTATCAAGGCGTAATAAAATATCTTTTGGAAGTCAAGAAAATTTCCATCTTAGTGGATTTGAGAATGGGGACCTCCTTGGGATCACATATACTTCGTCTATTCGTTTCATAAAGTTCATGCCAAAAAAAAAGAAGATTTACTTTACCTACTTACTCCTTCCCAAGGTATAGAAAAACTTGATAAGCCATAGTTCAATTCTTGGAAGAGTTCTAGATTAAAGGAGTGAATGAGAGTCATGCCTTATACCACAACATAAATTATACCAACTTAGGATGGTCGGACACTTTCACATGAATCGATGCAAAAGGACATACATTCTAGGAAATTAAAAACGTTGGTCATCCTAGTGTACTTAAGAATATGAGCTTCTTGTAGACTTTGCACATTATTCGTCCGTTGGCTTTCTATGGGTCATGCCAAAAGAAGGAATAGAATAAGCTTTACATACCCTCTAATTTCCCTCATAGAGGTATTATATACATATATCGTACCCGGCCCGTCATAAGCTCAGTATCATAACCTTCTCATTGCTTTACCATACCATCACATAACGTACCCAACCTATGATAGGACTCGGTGAGTAATCATAGAATTATAACATCGCAGTTATGTTAAAGACGTGTCAAGAGGGAAGAAGGGTAGCTTTACCAACTTGTACCAAAAACATGCCAAGAGAAAGAAGGGCTTCACATACCTGTTTAGGGATTAATTGAAATCCGTCTTGTCTTGATACCTCCTTAACCTATTTGACATGAAAGTAATACTAAGGTTAATAGCTTTTCACTTTTCAATATCCCACTCTACAACCAAGTGTAATTGGAGTCATTTCCTATCCATTACCCTCGACTAGTTTGTTATTAGTTCCGAAGCTACCAAAAATCGGGCAGCATTTCCCCTATAACTTCAACGTTCCTGAGATTTCGACTTGGCCAAAATATCAAAAACCATACCAACAACAAAAACCAGCAGCATATTTACAAGTAAATCAATTCAACATTGCACAATACAAACTCCAAACAACTAGCTCCAGAATACGATACCAAAATAGAGTTTTTAATCTTTATTTCGCAAAATCTTTAACCATACCAAATGGAGGGTCGTGTGGATGCAACCAGAAGCGCCTACACTCTTTTTAAAACACTTTAAATCCCTACAACACGCAACACCACCAGCTGCACCCGCAGCACCACAACGACAACACACTACGCGACTTCGATTTAGCTACTACGACTTTAATTTAGCTTGTTTTTAACGTCAAGCATCCTTGTGAAATTTTTCCACTTCCAGCATCATTTAATACATGTAATATACCTCATAAAATCACCATAAACTCCAGTTCAAAAGATAAACTCATACCTTGCCTGGAACTCGTCAACCTAGTTGAAACTTGCCTAGGAAGTTCCTTTAGCGCGCCTAAAACTTCTTGGCTGTTTGGTAACGTTTTGGGATGCTTCCAACCATAAAATTTTATTACTAACACCTTCATAACATCGTGTCTCACCTTATACAATTAATTCACGGAACGAAATTGGAAGTTTACCTTTTTTTTCCTCAAATCCGAAACTTTCTGTAGCTTGAGGGTTTCTCTTCTCTTCTTCTCTTCTTCTCTTTTCTAGAATATTTGGATAAAGTAATAACTTAAGGGATAGGGATGACTAAAAGTCATCAACATATATATATATATATAGGCTACTTTAAGGGGGATACATGTCATCCCCTAAGTGGTGACACATGTCAAGCCCTAAGTGGTGACACATGTCAAGCCCTCATTGGGCCAACACACCCCTTTCCTCCAATCACAGGCTGTCACGTGGAATGTGGGGGGTCCACCACCCTTGCTACAGCTTCTTCCACATGGCACTCATTCATGCTGCCATGTGGCACTCGCTCATGGGCTGCCACGTGTTGCTTTATTTTTCTCCTTGTGGGTTTGTAATCTCGTCTTACTTTACGAACCTATGTAGTCCTTGACACATAAGCTTGGTATGTACTCAAGTAGTTTAAGTACATAAGATTTCTAAAATGGTAGCTTACGTAAGTAAGTCGATTCCTACGACTCATTACTTGGCTTCCAATTCCTTCCGGATTCTCATAACCATATTTCCAATCTTCTCTTCTATAGGGTGTCACATTCTCCCTTCCTTAGAGTTGTTTGATAGCGTTATAGATTATCTGGCTCACATGACAACTTATAAGAAGCTTACGATCCTTTCAAGAAATTTAAGAAGCTTAAATAAAACTTAATAAGCTTAAGAGGTTCAAGAAACTTAAGAAGCTTGAGAACCTTCCAATGTACAAAAGTACGGGGTATAACATCCTTCCCCCCTTTAGAACATTCGTCCTTGAATGTTAAAGGAACCTTCTTCAAAATTTTACGCAGACTATAGGGAAAATTCCCCTCTATTGAAATAACACATACTTTCATCACATTAAGAGTATCAGAAGTTGGAATTGCCTATAGATATAGGGAATAGGTATGGATACTTGTGTTTCATTTCCTCTTCAGCTTCCAGGCCATATCTTTGCGATTCTTACTTCGCCACAACACCTAGACGGAAGCTATATCCTTAGTCTGCAATCTTTTAATCTGTCAATCCATGATGGCGATAGGTTGCTCTTCGTAGGATAACTCCTTTGTGACCTCGATATCATCTATGGGATATACTCGGGATGGATCACCAATGCACTTGCGAAGCATTGATACATGGAAGGATGGATGTACTACTTCTAGATCCGCTGGTAGGTCTAGCTCGTAGGTAACCTTGCCTATTCAGTGAAGGATCTGGTAAGGACCCATATATCTCGAACTTAGCTTCCCTTTCTAGCTAAACCTCATTACTTATTTCATGGGCGACACCTTCAAAAACACTCAATCGCTCACTTGAAATTCCAAAGATTGACGTTGATTATCTGCATAGAGCTTCTGATGACTTTGGGCAGCTAATAATCTCTCCTGCATAGGCTTTACCTTCTCCATATCCAGTTGGACCATGTCGGGGCCTATTAGTCGTGTTTTGCCAACATCAAACTAACTAATGGCAACCTACACTTTTTGTCATACAAAGTCTTATACGAGGCCATCTAGAGACTAGAATGATAGTTAATATCATAAGTAATCTTGACAGGTAGTGGGAAATTGTCCGAGCTACCCTTAGAGTCAACCGTATAGGCCCGCAACCTATCTTCTAGCGTTTAGCTAGTAAAATTAGTCTGTCCATCGGTCTAAAGGTACAATAGTGTAGGAAGACCTATCTGTCTTTCCAATCTCTTGGTGGGCCGATCTTCAGTAGTTAACTGTAATTCGGGCTCCTTCGTCTAAGACAATAGTTATGAAAGCTCTGTAATGTCTCACCATTCTCTTGATCTATAATTTCTCACCTTCTCGGCTGAGTAGGTAGTCTTGATTGAAGGAGCATGGGCTGATATTGTTAATCTGCAGATGACATTCCATATAAAATCATCCGTCCATGGAGTGCCAAATGAGTCTCATAGACAAGGTCGTGTTGTAGAATCTTCAACCTCAGGTGTTATTTCTTGCCTTCTTTAGATGATATCAACCGGTACCCTTACCTTTTGGGTTTTGCTTTTTTCCCATCAGAGTTGGCTGCCAAGTAGTGTCGAAATTCCCTCACACAATGACCTGTATAGCCATTCCATGGTTTGCCTATCATTAACTGGTATTATGTTGAAGAACTTTGGCATACAAGAGCGCCATCTGTTAGTAACTAGCTAATCCTGCTTGTTTTGCTTAAGCCCTTTTTACAATTCCCTTAACGTAACTTATAACACTCTAGGTATATAATCTCATATCGTTGTTTCGCCGCTAGTTCTGATTCTTCCATCTCGTGCGATCATACCGGCACTAACACACTAGATCCCACCAGAATTTCAAAGTTAAGCGTGCTTGGGTGGGAATAGTACTAGGATGGGTGACCCCCGGGAAGTCCTCGTGTCACGTTTTATTGTAATCCTTGCAATAATATAAAAGGCACTCAACTTATCCCAAGATTTATCTTAGCGTCGTTTTGCTAGTCTTCATATATCGCCTTGCCCTTTCCTTTTTTATCTTACAACTGGTATCGGGGTAGATCTTTAGTTCCACCATGACCATGTCATTTTTGGTTATTTAATTTAACTTCTCTTTGTATTTCTCTGTAACGTCTCCAAAATATCATAACCCCTTTTTCCTCATGTACTCTTCCGCTTGGTTTTATGTTGTGTATATATATTCATAGGTTGCACAACTACTTTTATACAACCAATATGAGGTAGACCAGTTTTTTTGTTTCCTGGTCCATCTTGCTTTACATATCACTTCCACACTAGAGCTTGCTCACGCTAACGCTATTCTGTCCTACCCCTTTTTCTCTTTCTTTTTTTTCCTTTGGGTACTTCTTGGTCTCCTCATTTCCTACCATAGGAGATTTTCTATGCTTTCTCCTTGCTATTTGTATGTCACATCTCCGTGGCCAACAACTCTATTGCCATATCTTAACCTTTACTCAACTATGGCCTTACTACCTTTTGTACGATCCTTAGATCGCTCAGTCTTACCCTCTTATTGTATCCACTCCTTTTTGTATGCATCCATCCATTTGGGTCTCTACCAATGGTTCTCTACACGGTCTCAGATATCATGGCTTCTATCCATTTATTGCCAGCCTTTAGTCCTTGCTAACTCGTGCCAGCATGGGATCTCGCTTGAAGTTTAAATGTTCCTGCTAACATATGATAGTGTCTGTTGACTTCATCTCACACTTGTATTTCTCTTGTCCACTTCCCCCCTTTAGGGTGTACCCATGTCATTCTCTGTTTATTTTCAACTGTTCATACGCCTATGATTCTTTTCCAACATATTTGACATACTGCACCCTATCTACACCTTTTGTTAGATCATCTATACTTTAGGTTGCCCCTATAAGAAACCTTAATACAACCATGGGGTGCTTAGAATTCTTGATAACTAGTACCCAATCTAGTCCAAGTACTGGTACTTGAGTCATATAATTAATATATTAGTTTATCCAGGGCCACATTCCTTTCTTCCCTACCAGTGATTAGCTAGCGCCCCTAATTGTTTCAACTTCTCCATTCAGAAGTACTTGTACTCTATTGACACGTGTTTCTAGCTTTGCTATAACACTATCTCCATCCCAGTGAATACCACTTGTTCCTCTTAATGGACTCGCAACGCATCAATGGTTTTGTAGAGCTACCTCCCTCATCCTTGAGGGGTCTTTATATTTTCCACGGTGGAATCACATATCCACAATACTTCTTTATATCTCATAAGATCTTACCCTTGTCGGGTACCTGAGGTTAACTTCCAATTCTTCTCACTCTCATATCACTTTTACTTTAATAATGGTCTTATCTTCTCGCCTTTTCGTACTACACCTTCAGTTCGTAGCTATCTATTCCCATTTTCGTCCGATACTCGTACTTAATTGATCATGTCTATCTTGAGTGCTTCCTACGGTAGTCCTTCTATTCTTTCAGTCCATGACCATTGTTGTGCCCGAGGAGTTTCATGTTACCCTCATATCCCTTGGAAAAATCATTCCTTGGTATCACCGACCCTTTTGAATCCTTTTAGTATGTTATCCAATATATGAAGCACATGATTCTGGACAGCCCATAAGGTCATATCTTCTGTCCATAAGTTATTTTAGTCGCTTAATAATAACCTATAAAAGGTTACCAGAAAGCATCCTCTAACCACTACTAGAAGGAAATTAAGATCCAATCAGCACCACAATACTATTTAGTGCCTAACTCATTTGGTTTCCCTCTATGTTCATTCTTGAGTCGTGAACAACTTATCTCATTCACCACTAATGGTTGAGGGTTCTGTACTTTCCCACAAAAGTGGAACCCAATTGCTAGACACTTTGCCCTCCAACAGGAGTTTTTCTCCGACATAAAACTTCCTAAGTAAACCTAGGGCCCCTTTACCAACAACACAGAGGGTACCCTTACATCTTTAGCTCATCATAATAGGGATACTCGGTATCAACTTCCAAACCGTACGATGAACCTATGTCTCATTCCCTTTTTATTCCAAAAAATATTTCGACAGAATTTCCTCTATATTCCTTACTATCCCAAACCTGCACTCAGGAAATACCAACAATGCCATGTAAGGCTGATGTATACATATATCCAAATCATATCATATCATAGCCACAATGCCTCATAGGGCCAATATATATATATATATATATATATATATATATTCATATCAATGCCACACAGGGCACCCAATATCAAACACAATATAAAATGATGGACCTACCTCGTATGTTCAACTCGAACTGCACCTGTTACACTTTCCTGTCTACTTTTTTCTTCAATCTTCGACTTCACATTTTAATCATATTTCAATCTTCTTACCTTATCCACCATGCCTCCTTCACACCATTACTTATCTGTATACTGGTAGCTTCTAATATCATCCATCATTTTCTTCCATTGATGTCGTTCTTCAGCTAAAATCAGAGGTTAGAAAAAGGAATTTCATGTTCTATGGCTAGGCTCTATCGCACGATCTAAGACAAGAAAGAAAGATAATATCCTAAATATCCTGTAGCCTCCTGTTTATAGATGTGGTTCACAACACACCGATAAACAAAACTCTACTAGACACGGTCTGTAGACAATCCAAGGAAAGACCGCTCTGATACCACTTTTTTATGACCCAACTCTGTAGGCCGTGACGGATGCCTGAACTGAATACTCACATATACCCTTGATAGCTATAAGCAAACCTGTCCCCTGTTTGAGTCACATTATACAAATATACTAGATAACACCTCAACCGGCACGGCTAAAATGATAGGGGAAAACGTCTCCCAAAATATAAACCATATCAGCACAACTGTGTATACGTGCGTCTACAACCCATATATAACCCACATACATATCTAAAGACCTCTAAGAGTACAATGATAACATAAGGCGGAACAGGACCCCCGCCGTACCCCTAAATAAACAAAATGAGTGTACAAATCAAGAGACCAGTACCACAACTAGGCTCTGATATAATGGAGCTTTTCCCGAACTTGTTGGTAGGAGTCCTAAGATGGTGGGTCTCCAAAACGTACGTCTGTACTTGCGGGCATGAACGCAGCCCCTCGAAGAAAGGGGGGTCAGTACGACATGTGTACTGAGTATGTAAAGCATAACTGGAAACATATCTGAAATAAAAAGAGTCAGGGGGATAAATTCGTTACTTAAGAAAACACTGTAACTGTACCTTGTGAATCATAAAACATACATTCTCATATTATACAATATAGCCGGGCCCTTTAGGGACTCGGTGTCACGCCCCGGGAGGGTACCCTAGACGTAACCGGCACTCACAAACTATTTCTGGCTCCCAAGCAAACCACATAGGCTGATCACACATCCATTCATTCATTCGATCAGTGGAAGACAAAAAAAAATAGAATATTCGGTGGGCAACTCAAAACATCAATCTAACTCAAAGAATAAAGGTCATGGGCCAACAAATCAACTCTAATATTTGTCATTAAAATAGTTTGTCGAGAATAATTCAAGGAAAGAAATACTCATTCGACCCTTCACTATCTAGTCTATGAAGCCTCTATCACTACTATCTAATTGGTGTCAATGACATATTCATGGCTACCTCAAATTAAATGAAAAGGGCTAACTCGACGTAAGAATAACATAAGCGGTGTCCTCTGAATGTAGGGGAGGACTCACCAATACGCTGAATGCGAATAGATCCCCAATGATGCTCCTATTGATGATGTCTTAAACCTGTCTCTGCATCATGAAATGATGCAGGACCAAATGGACGTTAGTACATGGAATATACGAGTATGTAATATGGCAGAATGAAACATACCTCAAGGAAGAATATCATCGGTCCAAATATTGCAATTCAGAAAGATAAGAGAGACTCAAATAAGGCGTCATAAGTCTAAAGTAAGAATATATTTTTAGACAAAGACCAATAACACATCATACAATCCAATCCAATCATACATAAACAGTTCAATCAAATTGTATATCATCCGATTCAATCCAATCGTATAGAATCGGTTTAATCCGGTCATATACGATCCGATCCAATCCAATCATATACCCTTCTATCGTACACTATCCAATCACATATCATATAATCTAATCCATCACACATCACCTAATCCAATCATATAAAATCAACTCAACAATCAACTCAAAGGACTCAACTCAATAACCATGCAAATTAAATTATGCAATGTTTTATAATTCAACTCAATCTTCTACAATCACATTCAAATCAATCATATCAAGAACAATCCATTAAATTGGGAGTTTCTCTAACCGACAACCATCACCATATGAGTGACTGATAGTACAACAAGCCGACATTGTTGTCACGTCCGTTCATACCTTGCCAGGATATGAACGAATCAACCAATCATGGATCCAATCCAACCAAGTCCTATAATGTCAAGACAATAAAATGGGAAACATCCGACTTTAACGGTTCGATCCCATGGGAAGCATCCGACTTTAACGGTTCCATCCCCTCCTACGTTTGGCGACGTAGTTTATTGGTTCGAGTATGCACTATACTCTTACCCAATTTGATGCTCGATACTCCTCCCAAGACTCAATATACTCATATCTATCAAGTGAGTAAGATACTCAAAATACTCATTTAGCCTCTTAGGACTTAGTTTCAAATCGACTCATTTAGTCTCATTGGACTCTTTTCAAATCGACTCATCTCAATCATCAAACTCTTCTCTTCAAATTTGATACCATCTCAACTCAATGGATGTAGAAAATATTATGTACATTAAAAATATAACTCCAACTCCTCAACTCAAACTCAAAATAGATACTATAATGTAAAATACTCAACTCATTTAGAGGCTCCTCAAACTCAACTCATACTTAAACTTCTTTTTAAATAAAAGATGAAAGTAATCATTCTTTAACTCAAAATAGTGTATAAATAGTTTATGCAAAAAGGTTCACAAATCAATTATTTAAAGCTCCTCCTCAAAATATCATTTGTTTTCAAAATATTCATAAGACTCCAATCAACTCAAATTATGCAAATCACATACCACATAATCACATTAGACTCCAATCTACTTCATCACACAACATCCTTATCAACATAACCTCTTCATTCACATCATCGTCAAATATCATCATTCACATCGTCATCAAACATCATCATCACATTATCATCATATATCATCATTCATATCATCATCAAACATTATCATCACATCATTGTCAAATATCATCATCACATCAATCGTCAAACATTTACTCTAAAATCCTTATTTTAGTCCTATGTTCATTTTATAGAAGCAAAAGGACATTCTTAACTATCCAATTCATTCTTTTCATTCCAATCAATACACATATACACAAAACCATCCATCTCAACCTCAAGACATTTATGCCAAGAAATCTCATCTTGGGTTCATGTGAATGAAACATAAATCCATACTCTCAACAAAACTCAACTCAAGAATATCGTCAACATCTACAAATCTATATACAAAGATCCATTTATAGTCAATAATATGAAAGATAACTATTTAGTAACCCAAGTCATTAAAAGCATCAATCAACCAATAGTATCTAAAAACATTCTATAGTTTAGGAAAACTTTCAAGAAAACCTTCTTAGAAGGTTCAACTCTTTCACAACTCCTATCCAACACATCTATGGGCATATGAAAGAAATCAATCCATATTTTAGGTTAGCCTTACATACCTTTGCTTGAATATCATCTCACCGGAAACCAAGACTTGACTTGAAGATCTTGAATCTTTGAAACTCTTGAAGGCACCCTTTGTTGGAGAAGGATTTGGAGAAGAAGAAGAGAGGAAAAATATTAAGGCTTTTAGAGAGAGAAAGAGGGACTGAAAAATGGTCCCAAAAACGTCCAAGGATAGTGTATATATAATTTGGGGAAATAACCAAATTGCCCTTTCTCAAAAATCCAGAAAACAGGCTAAAATGCTACGGCGCGATAGTGGCACGTCGCGCCACTGCGGTGCCAAGTTGAATTTAGGCTTAAAACCTGCACATCTGATAGTGGTGCATCGCGCCAAGGACTAAACTACTGAGGCTATTTTGTGGCACAATAGTGGCACGTCGCACCCTTACAGCGCCAAGCCCATATTTTCTGGGTTCTGGAAAATAGGCTTAAAAACCCTACTCATCTCCTAATGGCGCGCCGTGCTAGGGACCAAACTACTGAAGCTTGTTCCTGGCGCGATAGTGGCATATCGTGCCACTGTGGTGCCAAGCCCAGATTTCCAGCAGTTGCAACCCAGGCCTGAAATTCCTACAGTACCTATCCGTCTTAGGATCGTCATATCTTTTGACTCCAAACTCCAAAAATTGCAATCTTGGTGGCATTAGAAAGAAGACTCAAAGACCTTTAATTTGGTAGGTCGTAGGCCACCTATATTATCGTCTTTCAAAAGATATGATCGTTAGAAGTCGATCCTTATATAAACTCCTTCGACAACTTACCCAAGACGAATTCTTTTGGACTTAGCTTGGATCTAAGGATCCCTTATGACCCCACATCACCTCTAACACTCTTTAATTACTTAGGAACATCATCTTAACTCATGTACACACTTCACAATAATTGAGTTCGACCCTACATGAATACAAAAAAGTTCCAAATCTTAGGGAAAAATTTTGGGGGGTGTTACACTCAGTGAAATATATATCTGTAGGACCATCATAGGGCCCGGCGCCATCATCACCTTATATCATCACATCACATCATCATATATATACATATACGTTCCCGGACCTCTAGTGAGGGACTCAGTGAGTTGTTCATGTCATTACATTATCATTTCCTCTTATATATTACGTTCCCGGCCCGAGACTCGATGAAAAAAGGGTTACACTATATATGAGTAGAGTAGTGAGTAACCATATGCAATTTAAACCATCATTGGAGACTTGTTGAAATAATCAAAATGAACTATCATTCGAAAATTAGGACAATAGCCATAACAAGTACCATTGGAGTGTCATTATAGTTTACATCAAGGTAGAACTTTTGAAATTATCTACTCATATCAAGGCGTAATAAAATATCTTTTGGAAGCCAAGAAAATGGCCATCTTAGTGGCTTTGAGAATGGGGACCTCCTTGGGATCACATATACTTCGTCTATTCATTTCATAAAGTTCATGCCAAAAAAAAGAAGATTTACTTTACCTACTTACTCCTTTCCAAGATATAGAAAAACTTGATAAGCCATAGTTCAGTTCTTGGAAGAGTTCTAGATTAAAGGAGTGAATGAGAGTCATGCCTTATACCACAATATAAATTATACCAATTTAGGATGGTCGGACACTTTCACATGAATCGAGGCAAAATGACATACATTCTAGGAAATTAAAAACGTTGGTCATCCTAGTGTACTTAAGAATATGAGCTCCTTGTAGACTTTGCACATTCTTCGTCCATTGGCTTTCTATGGGTCATGCCAAAAGAAGGAATAGAATAAGATTTACATACCCTCTACTTTCCCTCATAGAGGTATTATATACATATATCGTACTCGGCCCGTCATAAGCTCAATATCATAATCTTCTCATTGCTTTACCATACCATCACATAACGTACCCAACCTATGATGGGACTCGGTAAGTAATCATAGAATTATAACATCGCAGTTATGTTAAATACATGTCAAGAGGGAAGAAGGGTAGCTTTACCAACTTGTACCAAAAATATGCCAAGAGAAAGAAGGGCTTCACATACCTGTTTAGGGATTAATTGAAATCCATCTTATTTTGATACCTCCTTAACCTATTTGACATGAAAGTAATACTAAGGTTAATATCTTTTCACTTTCCAATATTCCACTCTACAACCAAGTACTAATAGGAGTCATTTCCTATCCATTACCCTCGACTAGTTTGTTATTAGTTCCGAAGCTACCGAAAATCGGGCAGCATTTCCCCTGTAAATTCAACATCCCTGAGATTTCGAATCGACCAGCATATTTACAAGTAAATCACTTCAACATTGCACAATACAAGCTCCAAACAACTAGCTCCAGAATACGATACCAAAATAGAGTTTTTAATCTTTATTTCATAAAATCTTTACTTATACCAAATGGAGGGTCGTGTGGCTGCAACCAGCAGCACCCAAACCCTTTTTAAAATACTTTAAAGCCCTGCAACATGCAACCCCACCATCTGCACCCGCAGCACCACAACGACAACACACTACGCGACTTTGATTTAGCTACTACGACTTTAATTTAGCTTGTTTTTAATGTCAAGCATCCTTGTGAAAGTTTTCCACTTCCAGCATCATTTAATACATGTAATATACCTCATAACATCATCATAAACTCCAGTTTGAAAGAGAAACTCTTACCTTGCCCGGAACTCGTCCACCTCATCGAAATTTGCCTCGGAAGTTCCTTTAGCGCACCTAAAACTTCTTGGCTGTTTGGTAACGTTTTGGGCTGATCTAAACCATAAATTTTCATTACTAACACCTTTATAACATCTTGGTGCACTTAGATAATTAATTCACGGAACAAAATCGAAAGCTTACCTTTTTTTTCCTCAAATCTGAAACTCTCTCTAGCTTAAGGGTTTCTCTCCTCTTCTTCTCTTTTCTAGAATATTTGGATGAAGTAATAACTTAAGGGATAAGGATGACTAAAAGTCAACAACATATATATATATATATATATATATATATATATAGGCTACTCTAAGGGGGACACATGTCATCCCCTAAATGGTGACACATGTCAAGCCCTAAGTGGTGACACGTGTCAAACCCTCATTGGGCCAACACACCCCTTTCCTCCAATCACAGGCTACCATGTGGCATGTGGGAAGGGGGGTCCACCACCCTTGCTGCATCTGCTGCCACATGGTACTCCCTCATACTTCCATATGGCACTCTCTCATGGGCTGCCACGTGTCGCTTTATTTTCCTCCTCATGGGTTCGTAATCTCATCTTACTTTATGAACCTATATAATCCTTGACACGTAAGCTTGGTATATACTCAAGTAGTTTAAGTACGTAAGATTTCCAAATTAATAGCTTACTTAAGTAAGTCGAGTCGTACGACTCATTACTTGGCCTCCAATTCCTTCCGGATTCTCATAATCATATTTCCAATCTTCCCTTCTATGGGGTGTCACATTCTCCCTTTCTTAGATTTGTTTGATAGCGTCATAGATTATCCGGCTCATATGACAACTTATAAGAAGCTTACGATCCTTTCAAGAAACTTAAGAAGCTTAAATGAAATTTAAGAAGCTTAAGAGGTTCAAGAAACTTAAGAAGCTTAAGAATCTTTCAAGGTACAAAAGTACGGGGTATAACATGTTTCATGTCTTCACCCCCATGAACCTGAATTGAATCCTATATTATAATATTATTATACTATGATTGGGTCTAAAAGTTGATTGGTATGAGTTGTTATACATATTTTTGTTATAAACTTAAATATTTTGAATATCTTTAATTGTTTGTTTGGAGTCTTGATGAGTCATGATTTAGCCCCAAAAGATTGGCTAAATGAATGGAGAAATGATTGAATAGGATTAATTGTTGTCATAAATGCATACCTAAATTACTTTTGAAAACATGTGATTGGGATTGATTAGATAGTATGATCGGTCAAGAGGTTTGATTGTGATAGAATTGATGAATTGATAAGGGTCCAAATGAGACTTGTTGATATGACTAGATTGAACTGATTGGATGGAGTTTTATGAGTATTAAGTCTTTAGAGGAGTATCGAGCACCGAATTGGGTAAGAGTAAATAATAACTCGAACCCAATAACTACGTCGCCAAACATAGGAGAGGATTGAACCATTAAAGTCAGATGCTTCCCAAATTACTGTCCTAACATGATAGGACTTGATTGGTTATGGGTCCATGATTGTTGATTTGTTCCTACCCTGGCAAGGTATGAACGGACTTGGCAGCAACGTCGGCTTGTTGTACTATTATGGCTCATAAGTGATAGTTATCGGATTAGAGAAACTCCCATATAGGTCTTAATAGTACTCTGAGCCAGATTGGAATGGATTGGATTGGGTTGTATATGATTGGTCTTGTCTAAATCATATTCTCGTTTAGACTTAAGACATCTTGATTTAGTTTTTCCTTCTTCTGAGTTGAGAATTTGAGTTGATTTAATCCTACCCTGATGCATGTTTCATTCTGCCATTTTACATACTCGTACATTCTATGTATTGACACCATTTGGCCTGCATCTTTTCATGATGTAGAGATAGGTACTAGAAATCATCAATAGGCACACCGTTGAGATTCGCTTCTAGCTAGTTGGTGAGTCCTCCCTATTTTCAAAGGATACCGCAATTATCTTTTCAGCTTTGAGTTAGCTTTTCTTTATTTGATTTGTGGTAGCCATGAACATGTCAATTACACTTCTTAGATTGTTGATAGAGGCTTCATAGACTAGAGTGTGGATGATGTTGATTTGTTTCATTTTGACTAGTTTTATTCTTACTAGTTGTTGATTGGATAGGTGTTGGCCTTCGGCCTTATTTATGAATAGTATTCTTGTGAGTTGAGTCTTTCGCTGATAGAATAAGATTGAATGAATGTGTGATTGGACCAAGTGGTTCGCTTGGGGATCAGCAATGGTCTTCGAGTGCTGGCCACGTTTAGGGTACCCTTCCGGAGCGTGACACTTGTGCTAAGTAGCAGATAACATAAGGCCTCACATCCAGAGTTACGGTAGCAACGCTTCATTGCATCACTGGTGATCTTTTCAAAAACTATTCTACCTTAAGTTGCGGTCTGTGAACTGATGATGTCGTGCTGTATATGGTCATGCGACCACATCACTTTCTCTATATCAACATTAATTAATTTCTTACAAGGAACTGTTGGTTTACTTCCAGCTCCTTTCTGCACATTTTTACCTTGTTTTACTCCAAACACATGTAAATCATAAAATCTTGTCCCTTGCGGCCAAAACACAATAATTTTCATCTTTATTTAGTTGAGAATGTGCAATATTGAAAGTTTAAGGACCAGATAACTATTTATTAGAAACTTTAATGAAGCTTCCTTGAAATCCTAAGCATGACTTTTGAGAGACTTCCTATGTTTTGGAGATTTCAGGAGAATAATAAGGGAATGAATGATGTAATTTGATTATATTATGCTACAAGAGACATTAAAATCGTACAAGGATCAAAGTATCCTTATTAAAATAAAGTAGGAGAAAATTTCACACCTAGGAGAGGTCGGGTGCACTGCACCCCCTATTGCGTCTCCCCCTTCGTGAGAGGCTGTAGAATTTTGGGTCTGCTGAAGTTTAGTGATAGTTGCAGCGTGGACCACAACACAAGGGAGACCCTAAAATGTGCGCACAACCCACTTCTTACATCGAAAACTCCCAGTGAAGTACCAGAACGCATCTCAATTGATTTCCAATCATTCTATAGGTCAAATGATTTAATTTTTAAGCTTAAAGGGACATATAAAGTCACACAAACATGAAACAAATTTGGGAGGTGTTACGAAAAATGGGTCTTGTAGCACCATTCAATACCTGGACTTCATTTATAGATATAGAAAATTGCACATTAGCACAAATTGAAGCCAAGTAAAACAGGGATACATGTGGCTAACAAACTACTCCCCTTATCATTATCAAATTAGGATCTCTCAAAAACCCATTCCAACTCAAAATCTCTTTAAATTTGTAACAACTTTTACCTTATCAAAATATGATCTTTAACATTAATGAACATGCCAGCCAGTTCACAAAAATTATGCCAAGATCAACAATTAAGAGACACTACAATTTTTTGAAAACCAATTAATTGATACTTTTGATGTTATTTCCAAAGAAGAATTTAGTTATTCAAACACACACACACACAAAAATTGCACACACAATTTTCATATCTTATTAGAACTTAAAAATTAATTTTACATTAATATTTTATTTGTGATTAATAGATACCCATAAGTTGAGAAAATGACCAAAATGGTTCTTATGTATGGATAATGCTTTATTTTAGTCCTTAATATGTTTCATTTGATTGAAACGGTCTTCAATATATAACAAAGGTGTTCATTTTGATTCTTAATATATTTTACTTGATTGAAATGGTCATCAATGTATAACAAACGATATTCATTTTGGTCCTTTATTCTAAACCTAAGAGATTTATCACAAAAAAAAAGATGTTAAATTTAACTGTGGACCCAAAATAAATGCACCATCATTGTCTTCTTTGTTAGGTTCAAAGAAAGCTCCATGAAATCTAACACCATTGTCTCTATTTTCTCAAATAAAATTTATGATTTTCTCTTGATTAAAACAGAAATAGGGTCTTAAGTTAGTGGAATAATATTTTAGGAAAGAAAAAATTGTAAAATTTTGTTGGAGAAAGTAGAGAAAGTGGTGTTAGATTTTTTGCAGGCCAGAAAAGGAGCTTCCTTTTTATCAAGTGTGTCCATCTGGACAGCCTTCGACGAAAAACTGAGTCTTTGGTTTATCAATAAAGAGGCTTGCAAGTTGCAACCTGGGTTTACCACGCTGAAGCATTTGTATATTGTTAGAATTCAAACTCAATTTGACAACAAACTTCATGGTCAAAGATGGCAACTCAATTTCAATTTGAAAACTATCCAACTTGCATTCACATATGCTAGATTGTTCTTATCAACTTGAAGTTATCATCCTTGTCAAATTGAACATAACTTTATCATCATTGTTAAGTTGAACACAACTTCTAGTTTTGGTAATATTAGGCAAGCCATATTTCTAGGATCTTTCAAATGGTGGTTTAACTTTCTTATAAATAGGCATGAATATGTAAGTGTTAAAGATATGAAAATTGTAAGAAAGTGTGCAAGAAAAAGTGCATTAGAGAGGAAGAAATAAATACAAAGCTCTTATAAAAAAATAAAAAATAAAAAAATAAAGTGTCGAAGCACTTATTGTGAGAAAGTTTTGAGAATTTTATTTTGTGTGTGTAATATTTTGCTCCTTGTGTAATAAAAATATCATTTTGGTCTACTAAGCTTCCAAGAAGTGGTATCAGAGCTGAGGTTGCTTACACACCATGATATCAAACATGTTTCAGTTTCAAGTTCCAAAATTGACAAAGTCAAATTATGGCAAATGTAGTATCTAGATGAAAGTCCTACTTGGTGTATTGATTGTTGGGATCTCGTTGAAACTGGTTATGATGTGCCAGTAGATGTAGCAGCTAAAACGGCTCTATCAAATAAAAAAATGAGTGTTGAGAAAAAATTGAAAAAGAGATAGCACAGCGTTGAACGCAATTCATCAAAGTATTGATGAATCAACCTTTGAAAAAATCTCTGATGCACAAACATCACAGGAGGTATGGGAGATTTTGCTAAAATCTCTTCAGGGAGCAGAAAAGGCGAAAAAGGTATGTTTGCAAAACCTTAGAGCTGAATTTGAGATATTGAAAATGAAAATGTCAGAAAGCGTGGATGATTATGCCAGAGTTTAATCAGTAGCAAACAAGATAAAAAAAATGGAGAAGTTCTTGATGATGTGGAATCATGAAAAAGATTTTGCAATCATTGACACGCAAATTCAATTATGTGGTTGTCGCCATCGAAGAATCAAAGGATCTATCACATATATCCTTTGATGAGCTTATGGGTTCTCTTCAAGCCTATGAGCAAAAGATTAAGCAAAGTGATGATTCTAAAAGTTTGAATCAAACTTTGCAAAGTAAATTATCCATAACTGAAGGCGAAACGAGCAACAACTCAAGACAAAGTTCAAAAAATCATGAAGGATACCATGGAGGATATAGAGGTAGCAATAGAGGTGGACGTGGACAACTTGAACGAGAAAATCAATCATATGGTAGAGGACAATCAAGTGAAGACTATCATGCCACAAGTCGTGGACGAAGAGCTCGAGGGAGAAGCCAAGGTAGAGGCAGATCTCAACAAGGATATAAATCTCAGGTACAATGCTATAATTATGATAAATATGATCACTATAGCTATGAGTGTAAATCAGCTCCTACATAAGAAGAAAGAAGCCATGTAGCAGCTATTGAAGATCAAAATAGAGAATCTCGCATATTCTTTACCTATAAGGCAGATGAAAAATTCAAGAAGAATATTTGGTAGTTAGATAGTTGCGCCAGCAACTATATGTCTAGCCAAAAGGAGTTGTTTTCTGAACTAGATGAATCTGTTAATGGTAAAGTAACCTTTGGCGATGAATCACAAGTTTCTGTCAAAGAAAAAGGCAAAATCAGAATTACTTAGAAAAATAGGGGGAAAATTTATTCTTGATGTCTACTATGTACCAGCTTTGAAAAGCAACATCATCAGCCTTAGCCAGTTTTTTGAAATAGGATACGAAGTGCAGATAAAGGATTGCTCAATGACCTTGAGAAACAAAAATAAAGAACTTGTTTTCAAGGTTAATATGATGCAAACTCGCCTATTCACTATTGATATCAAGTCTGGCGATGTGAAGTACATGAAAACATCTATAAAAAATGACTCGTGGCTTTGGCACTTGAGATATAGACATCTTGAATTTTCTGGTCTAAAGGTGTTAGCAAAGAAAAGATAGTGAATGATTTTCCAGAAATAAATTCACCCGATCAACTATGTAAAGCATGGATCAAAGGAAAATAATACCGATAAAGTTTTGAAGTTGTAAAGTCTAGAAAAGCTAGAATACCACTCGAGATTGTGCACTCAAATTTAGCTGGTCCATTTCACATACCATCACTTGGTGGAAACAAGTATTACCTAACTTTTATTAATGATTACAGTAAAAAAAGTTGGGTATATATTTTGAAAGAAAAATCAAAAACTCTTGAAAGATTCAAAGAGTTTAAAGATAATCAGGTCTGATAGAAAAGGTGATTACATTGCAAATTTATTTGAAGATTTCATAAAGAGCATGGGATTATTCATCAGTTCACAGTTAGATACACACCTCAACAAAATAGAGTCGTGGAAAGAAAAAATCGTGCCATTCTCAATATGACAAGAAGTATGGTGAAAGGTAAGCATTTACCAAGAAATTTCTGAGCTGAAGCTGTTCAATGTGTAGTTTATTTGTTGAATCGTTGTCCAACAAAGAGTGTACATATATGACACCAAATGAAACATGGAGTGGTCAAAGGCCTGGGGTTGGGCATCTCAAGATACTTGGATGTATTGCATATGCTTATATTCTTGAACAATTAAGAAAGAAGTTCGGTGATAGAGGAGAAAACTACATCTTCGTTGGATATGATAAAAGCAAAGCTTACAGGTTGTATAATTCGCTCACGAAGAGGGTGATTATCTCAAAAGATGTTAAATTTGATAAAGTTCATTATTGGAAATGGATGTAAAGTCAGCATTTATAAATGGCTACCTGGAAGAAGAAGTTTATATCGAGCAGCCGCCTGGATATATAAAGCAAGGACATGAAGATAAAGTCTACCGTCTGAAGAAAGTTTTGTATGGATTAAAGCAAGCTCCGCGAGCATGCAATACCATAATTGTTGAATATTTTCCGAAGAATGGATTCGTGAAAAGTCCAAATGAGTATGCATTATAGATGAAGAAAAATAAGGCCAGTGGCACCATGATCGTGTTTATATATGTGGATGATATGATTTTCACCAGAAACAATCCATGTATGTTCAATGACTTTAAGAAAGTTATGACTAAAGAATTTGAAATGACAGACAATGGTGAAATGTCATACTTTTTTGGAATCGAAGTAAAATAAATGAGAGATGGCATATTTATGTCTCAAAAGAAATATGCAGAGCAAATTCTAAAAAATTCAAAATGCAAGATTGTAATCTTGTAGCCATGCCAATAGAACCAGGCATGAAGTTAAGTGTTGACTCGACAAGCGAGACAGTTAATTTAAATTTCTTTAAAAGCGTAATTGAAAGTTTAAGGTATTTGACTATCTCACGGCCAAATATTATGTACGCAGTTGGACTGGTTAGCAGTTTTATGGAAAAGCCAAAATAAGATCATTGGATTACCGCAAAGAGAATTTTGAGATACATTAAAGGTACGGTGGATCATGGTCTCTTTTATACACACTTTAAAAATTCGAAGTTGGTTGGTTACTTAGACAGTGATTATGGGGGAGACTTGGATGATCGAAAAAGCACGTCTAGATATTTATTCCATCTTGGCTCAGTAGCATTTTCATGGTCATTAAAGAAACAACAAATTGTTGCTCTTTCAACATGTGAAGCAGAATATATAGCCGCGACAGCATGTACCTGTCAAGCAATTTGGTTGAAGAATATTTTGAAAGAATTGTCTTTTTCACAAGAAGATCCGATCACAATTTATGTCGACAATAAATCTACCATATCACTCGTGAAGAATACAGTGTCGCACAGTTGAAGCAAGCACATCGATACAAAGTATCATTTTATCCGTGAACAAGTAAAAAACAAGGAGGTGGAATTAGTCTACTGCAGCACTGACAGTTAGCATATATATTTAAGAAGCCATTGAAAGCGGAGATATTTCATATGCTCAAGAAAAAACTCGGAATGCAAAATTGAGTTTGAGGGGGAGTGTTAGAATTCAAACTCAATTTGACAACTAACTTCATGGTCAAAGATGGCAACTCAATTTCAATTTGAAAACTATCCAACTTGCATTCACATATGCTAGATTGTTATTATCAACTTGAAGCCATCATTCTTGTCAAATTGAACACAACTTCATCATCCTTGTCAGGTTGAACACAACTTCTAATTTTGGCAATATTAGGCAAGCCATGATTCTAGAATCTTTCAAATGGTGGTTTAACTTTCTTATAAGAGCCCGTTTGGATTGGCTTTAAGTTGGTCAAAACCAACTTAAAGCCCATTTTTAGCTTCTGGACGTGTTTGCCTAATGCTGACTTTAAGCCATAAAGTTCTTAAAGTCAGTCAAAAATGAAAAGTTAGGATTCCTAACTTTTTTTTTCCAAAGTGCTTAAAGTCATTTTCTTTGACCATGAAAATTACTTTTATATCCCTTATATTTTAACTAAATTCCCAAACTACCTTTTTTTATTCTTTTAACCCTAAAATTCACATCATAAGCACTTTTATCCAAACACTCAACTGCTTATTTATAAAAATAACTTTCAGCACTTCAAAGTTCTAAAAGCACTTTATACATAAAAGTTACTTTTTTTAAGCCCATCCAAACGGGCTCTAAATAAGCATGAATATGTAAGTGTTAGAAATATGAAAATTGTAAGAAAGTGTGTAAGAGAAAGTGCATTAGAGAGGAAGAAATAAAGAGCGAAACTCCTATAAAAAAAAATGTTGACGCACTTATTGTGAGAAAGTTGTAAGAATTTTATTTTGTGTGTGTAATATTTTACTCCTTGTGTAATAAAAATATTATTTTAATCCGCTACGCTTCCAACCTATATAATTTATTTTTTAACTGAAGCTTGTTTGACAAGCAGGCAGATTTACATTGTTAATGCCCTGTTTTACAAATATTATTCTTTCTTGAACATGGATCTCAAAAGCATAATGTAAAATTTAAATAATGGTGCATGATGATTTTCTGTATTGGCCTCCGTTGAGCAATTTTTTTTGCTCAACTAAAATTTTCAGTGAAAATTCAATAATATATTTCAAATTTAGTGTTTGACTAATAGCTTTGAGGACAAACTACAAAAAAAAATGACAAAGCTAAAATAATATAGTTTGATGTAAAAAATTTGGTGCACCCTTAAAAAAAATTGTTTGATAAGTTTGAACACCCTTAGTCAGATTTCTAGCTTCGCCACGAATTTTATGGAGTTTTTTCTTTGGAGCTAACAAAAAAGACAATAATGGTGAATTTTGTTAGCGACATAGAGTCTATAGATAAACTAACCACTTTTTTTTGATAAATTTATTAGGTTTAGGGTAAAGGGCCAAAATGAACATCTATTGTTATATATTAAGGATCATTTCAATCAAATGAAATATATTAAGGATCAAAATGAATATTTTTGTTATATATAAAGGACCATTTCAATCAAGTAAAATATATTTAGGATCAAAATAAAGTCTTACTCATACATTAAGGACCATTTTGATCATCTTCTCTCAATAAGTTCAAGCTCAAACAGGTAATTGACAGGACAACAAAGATATTTGACGATGCAAATGCCAAATATTAAAACAAGAGATGATAAAGCCTAATCTTTTTATTAGTTAAATGTAGGTTTTTGTCAAAAGGATGTTCTGTTGCATTTATTTTTAAAAAATAAGTACACACCACATAAATCTTAACTGAGTAATTTTTTATTTTTTTAAAAAAATAAGTTCAATATTGATAACACATGAAATATTTAGGTGTGTTTGGTATGGAGCAAAAGATTCTTTCAGAAAATATTTTTCAATTTTTTATCTTCGATGGGTCAGAAGTTTTGAAAAATATTTTTTCAAGGAAAACAAATTCTTTAGAAATGAGAAAGTGTCTTCCCTATACCTTCTAACACACCTCATCTTCACCTCATTTCTGTAGCCCCCATCCTCTTTACCCCATTACTCTACCCTTACACAATGTTCTATAGTATTTGTTTATATATAGTATAAATGCATTTAGAATAATATTTTCTATTTACATATCGTAAAAAAATCTACTTATACTCCTAAAAATATTTTCAAGAAAACAATATTTTTTCATGAAAAATATTTTCCTTCGTATCAAACACAAGGATGTAGGTTTGATTCATGAAGGATGTTATTGCACTTATTAGTCATAACTTTGCATACCTTCCTGGAGTATTTTGATGCATGATCACCACAAATTAAAAGTAAGTCAAGTACTCAACCTTCCTGACAAAACTTCTTGCCCAAATGAGTATCTCAAATTATGTCAATTAGACATTTGTGGAATACTCATTTGAGCAAGAGGCTTTCCCAAAGAAGAGAATGCAATATGACTCTCCTCCATGAGAAAGTAAAGGAACATTTATAGTCATGTTACTTTCCAAAACTGCATGTCATTATATTGAGAGTTGGTTGTACTAGTCTTACATTCATTGACCATTTACGTATATAAACACTCTTTTGTCCTTCCACTTTCCGTAGGATATTTATTGAGTTGTTGGATGTGTCTATAAAGAGAAAAAAAATTAGAATTTGTAATATTAAATATATAATAGTATTTATGTAATTATAAAACTTTTGAAATGTATGGTCTTAAATAGGACTGGCCTTAAATATGATATAAATGTATTGACATTTGTTCGACTATAAAACTTTTCCATTAAATTTAAAATAAGAAGTTTAAACTAATATATTTCAAGTAAGAAATGTCATTCATGCTATTAAGCCTTGAACTTAATGAAAATCTTATTCTTGATCTTTCAAATCTCGGTCATTAAATCTATTTATTTTTTTGGTTCGAATCTTACTTACTAAGTAATTTTTTAATGTTTCAATTACTTACTTAATTGGTATGAATAGATCTAAATGATTAAGATTTGTTATAAAATATTAATATGATAACTACCACCCCACCATTATCAACTACCATCGCTATCGCCCACCATTCTCAGCCACAACCACATTGACTGAAAAGCCCATATTTTGGGATTTCTTCTCCATTTTCAATAACTTGAGACCTTGGCAGGGAGATTTTATGAGAGATTTCTTGAGGGAATTCGTAAGGGTAAGTTTCTAACTCAATTCTAAATCATTTTCTGCCAAATTTATCTTCTAAATTCTTAAAAATCAAAGATTTCAAAATAGTGTTTGGGGTTTTTTCCCCCAAATTAAAATTTTAGTATTTCTTTGATTTGACACTCAATTATTACTCAATTTTGATAGGGTTTTCACCCACAAGATCCTTTTCACTTGAGGATTATGAATTTCAAATAAAATTACGTGTTACCCCTTTTCAATTTCAAAGAGAGCTTTAGTCAATTTTGACCTGATTTTTAAGCCTTAGCAATATGGATATCGTTGGAATCCTTTTGGTGAGTACTTTCTATTCTTGATAGTTGGAAGTCGTTACGAGGTCGTAGGTAAAGAAAAAGCATTGATTGAATGATTTCAAGTGAAGTTTCAGCCTTCGAGTTAGGTTTTGCTTATCCTTCTTTCAGATGGACTCGGTAATTTACCATGCTTATAAACTAGACTATGAGATGGGATTGTAGTATGAGATTGAAATTTTGAAAATGTTGAGTTTACAATTTTAGTTGTGTTGGAGCTTATTTATGCTATTTTGCCTGTGTGGGAGCTTATTTATGTTGTTTTGCCTGTGTGGGGGTTATTTATCTTGTTTCACCCTTGGGGGGCCTATTTGTGTTATTTACCCATGAGGAGGCCCCTTATATGGTATTATTGTTTTGGGAGCACTTTGATGATATTTATTGCTTTGAGAACATTTTGATGATATTTATAGCACTGAGAGCACTTTGATGATAATTGCTATTTTGAGAGCACTTTAGTTATAATTACTATTTAGCATGTTTTACTTGAAATGCTCGAGTTAGGGGCTTGAACTGATTTTATTACTTTTTAAAATGATTTAAATATCTTTCAACTGATTTAGACATCTTTTAAATGATATATACATTTTTCAAATGATTTTCTTCGACTATTTTTGTTGCACAAGGACGTATGTCATGATTCATTGAGATTTGAGGCTTTGAGCTCTTATTATGCATTCATTGAATTGATTGTATCTTCATGTTGAATTTGTTGTGATCATTCATCCTCATTCATCATATATTATTGTTCATGGGAATTTGAGTAACACGAAAGTACCACTTTTGAGAAAGAAAATGAAACACTTTATAACACCCCTGTCCACGATCTAGGTGGCAAGAGGATGAGATATTGAGATTATGAGATATTTGGTATATAGACTCTGAGTCCCCCATGGATTCTTGTCTTGAGAGTTTTAGCTCGACGTGGTGTATATGGCAACTGTGCAACGGTCTTATCCCACTACATCACCATTTCATCATTTTTGCATTGCATTTGGTTGTCTTATTTGTCTGTGTAATTAGCTTTCTTGTTTAGAATTCTGTGTGTAGGATTACTTGTGTACTTTACTCATGTCATTTATATAGACAATTGTAGTGCCAATGTCGATGTGGACTTTTTTATATGCAGGTGAAAAGTTTCGTAATTTATTTTATATGTTTCGATATTCTACCTTACTTAGTCGCCCTGATCTACCAAGTACAAGTGGATCATACTCACCCCTATTTCTGTAATCTTTTGTTGCAGATCTTAGTGTGAGTGGTACTTGAGATGTCTGAATTGACCGTGCAATGTTTGAGCTTCGAAGCTATGGTGAGATTCTCGTTCGGATCATCATTCAAGTTTCATCATTCATTTTTTTCTCTATGTATATTTCAAATACAAGTACTGAATTTCGAATTAGAATTTTGTATGATAATGCTCTTTAATGCTTATGATATCAGATTTTGAGAATCTTTGTTGTATCTCGGTTTTCTTCCTTTATGCCTGACTTCGTTCTAGAAGTATCGTATGGTAGTATTTCCTTCTTTTCTGCAGTATTTGAGATAATTTTTGAGTTGGATTCTTTGGCTTACACACCGAGTTGGATTTATGGTGTGTGTCATCATGGCCTCAATTTTGGATCGTAACATTAAATATTCTAAAGTGTCTCAAGCGGTCAAACCTTCTGCATTATTCAAAAACTACTATTGTGTGTTCATAAAAAGATAAAATTTATTTTTGTTGTCTTCTTCAAATTTCAAGCACTGCAATAAATTAATAATATTTTAATATCATTATATCAACTTATTAAATTCAGCGCAACACTATTTCAATATCATTATATAAATTTTTCAAATATTTTGAGTTAGGTTTTATTATTCCAACTGTATATTGTAATTTTTCATTGAAAATTTACATTTTTAAAATTTTTACATCATAAGTTCCTCTTGTATATGTTACACTCTCCAAACCTAACTTGTAGGACCATACTGAGTATGTTATAGTCATTCAATTTGTACATGTCAACTAAAAAAAAGATTTATTTATGAAGTTTGGTTTTAGGTTCCCAATCTTGTTTACACGGTCCTGGTAACCTTACAACCTACAAACTCAAGAAGAATCAGGAACGAGAGATTATTGGAAGCTGGAAAGAGAAGAACCTGGTTTTCAAATATACTGAGAAAGATATTGTTTAGTATACTTTTTCAACATATGTATAACTAATGCAAATATTAGTTATACACTTTGGTAGTTGGTAAGAGTTATGTAGGTAGTACTAATATAGGGATTAGTTATAGGTGAATCTATATATTATTTTATGCATGTATTAGTTATGCAGGGATTAATTATACTTGTATTAGGTATTACTCCTTCTATCCTACATAAAATAATACATATATTATCCGTATTAGTTATGCAGGTTTCTAAATTGTCAATCAAATGTCATATTAATTTTACACATGAATAATTTATATTCTATCTATCTATCAACTGTTGTATAGGTTATATGGAAATGAATACATGGATAACCTTTTTCTTTTTTATCTACCAAATGACCCATTTTGGTTGATAGAGTTATGCAAGTATTAATAATGTAAAGATTAGTTATGTGTGAATCTATGTATTATTTTATACATGTATTAGTTATGCAGGGATTAATTATACTTGTATTAGCTATTCCACCTTCTATCTTGTCTTAAATAATACACTGATTCCCTCATAACTTATACATGTATTAGTTATGCAGGTTTCTAAATTGTCAACCAATGTCATATTAATTTTACACATGAATGACTTATTTCCTATCTACTTATCAAAGGTCGTATAAGTTATACAGAAAATAATACCTGAATAACTCATTGCATATCCCGCTAATAAATGACCCCTTTATTTGATAGTATACTATGTATAACTTATACATGGGAAACTATAGTATTAGCATTTGCAAGAGGTTTTAATGTATGCATTAACATGGTTAAAGATATAATTATTCATTAAAATTATTTTTGCATTCTATGTTATTTTTAACACACCAAACCAAATATTATATAAGAAGTAATATCAATATAATTAATATCAGCATTATTAATATATTATATCAATATTATTTTTATACACCCTATGAAACAACCCCAATTTTTTTTTTATTTGGAGCAACCATCCAGCGAAAGTATTTCCCTTTCACATTCCCTTTAGGTTCATTGAAGTAGCTCAGTGTTGGTCCCTGTACTCTTTCCCAAGAACAATGCCAAATAAATTACTGCAAGCCACCCACCATTCAAAACATTTTATTTGTTGAATTCTTTGTAGTGTATTATTTCCTTCTTTCCTAACTTGTGAGTTACACCTTACCTAAGAGATACATTGTCAAAGTTTATAATTGAATTGTTGGTGACAGTTTCTAATGAGTCACATACTCGTGCTCAGCACTTGCCAGTCAGGGGGAGAATATTCAGATAAAGTTTTCTTGGATTATAATTTTTGGACTACTTTATACTATTTATGAAATGAATAAAATAATATCAAATTTGATGAGATTATGATTTTCGTGGGATATTCAAAATTAAGTTTGAGACTAAATTTATATATTTTTTGATTGGAATTATAAATTTTATATTTTTAACCAAATAAAATATAAAATTTAATAGCACACTTAATTATGAAAAACTTGTGTACTCTTGGTATTTATACCAAGCTACTTTAGTTTTATTGTTTATTATAGGGGCGGATGCACATAAGATTGAGCGGTGTCACAAGGGCAAATTGGGGCATATAAGCATGCGTCCTAGTGGTCATGAGGTGGATTGAGAATCATGATAAATTAGGTTCAAATCTCATCAAAGATAAAAAAATGTTAGGTGATTTTTCTCATCTCTCCTAATCTTGGTGGACAAAGGTACCTGATATTTGTTGCTCACCGGTGGAAGGTAATAACCTTGGTCGACAGAATTACTGTAATGAAATGTTCATGTCGTTATGAATAAGCCAATAAGGAAGAAATTTGGGTCACAAAACTTCCGGACAGCAGCTTGGAAATTTTAGGCCTAGGCCAGCTTGGACGAAATCTGAGTCAAGTGAGGTGTAGGGTAATTCGGTAATAGATGGGGGTTTAATATGAATTTGATCACTAAAATTAATAACCAAGAAGTTAAGGAAACTGTATGACTTTACGGGATCGAATTCCGGCGAGTAGAACTCCCGAAATTGATCTCGCCATGAAAGGGTAGTGTTAGAACGTCAAGGTTTGAAGATGAGTTGCAAAATGGAAACTTGGGACTCAAATTCCAAATTTTTGTCTCCGTGCAACCCACCAGGGTGGGCCGATGTGGTAATATGGGCCCGCTGTAGTGGGCCAATCGCGAGCAAAAATGGGAAAAGCTCCAAAAATGTTATTTTTTTGCAAACTTCGTTCTTGAGAGCTAAGGGGCGACCTAGGGCAATTTCTTGTCAGTTTTCCATGAATTCTCACGACAAAGATAAGTCAATTACTTCCCTAATCCGTATTTTGATTCTTAGAATTTAGAACCCTTGTTAATTATATCCTTGGGGAGGATTTTGGCTTAAAATTAATGGTGGAAAAATCCCTAATTGGGCATTAGGGTCATGAGTTTGGCCAAGGATTAGTATTTTGTTATAATCCGGGTAAATTAGGCCATAATTATTGATCCTTTGCATTAATTACTTTTTTTAGACCAAGAACAAGATGAGAGACCCCGAAAACAAAAAGCTCAAGTCTTTTGAGAGCATTCAAGCTTGATTTCGAGGTAGGTGATGGTTTGTTTTCCCTCTTGTGTCATATATGCCTGTTAACTGCTCCATTGTATGCTTGTAGGTATGTGAATAGGAAAAAGTGAAATGAACCTATGAATGACTATTTGTGATCAATTGCATGCAATGAGCCTGTTACTTGATGGTTGTAACTGTGTGAGACTACTCATTCTGATTCTAATTGTGATTGTAGTTGATTAAATTGGTTTTCATAATTTGACACATAATTGGATTGGGTGTCATATTTTGATACATAATTGGATCGAGTGTCACGTTTCGACATATAATTAGATCAGGTGTCACATTTCGAGGCAATATTGGACTTGGTTTCACATTCTGATACACTATTGGATCGAGTATCACATTCCGATATACTAACAGTTTGGGTTTGGGTTCTATGAGAGATTCATTCTTTGACTGTTGCATTGAAATTGAGATTATTAACCTGTGCATATGTATATGAACGGATTATGAGATGATAAGTGGTAAAGTATTCTATTTATGTGTGTTTATTGTGTTGTGGCTACTTGTTTATATTTCACTTACTGGAATAGCCTTGTGATCCTACCAGTACACCATGGTTTTGTGTACTGATACAACACTTGCTCTTTCTTTGTTAAGTATAGGGCATTTTCAGGCGGCTACTGATAGACCTCAGTTGGGAGATCGTTGATTTGCCGGACTCTTGGGTGAGCTAGCTCTTTCAGGCTGCCATAGATCCATCTTAGTTCTTAGTCTATCCTTTCGTACTTAGACTTTTATTTAGACTGTTATGGTTTCTAGGGTTGCATCTCCTTTTCCTTAGACTTGTTGGTTAGTAGAGTTTTGGTATAATGATTTTCAGGTTCTAGGAATTGAAGTTCCGCATGTTTTGTCGTGTTAACTTTCTGAGTTTATGGGAACTCAGCTTTTAAATGGATATTTAAACATATTTCCACATTTTTAAATGTCTGTCTCTTGTTAATATTGCTTAGTTTGGTTGTAGTAATAGTTCTCCAACGGGAGGGTTAAAGTGGGTGTCATCACGACAGATCAGGATCGTGACAATTACCTGATACATGTTACTCACTAATGGAAGGTCGCAAACTAATCTAAACGCAACGATTATTTAAAAATGTGTAAACGCGGAGATGAAGAAATCCTTTTGATTTATTAGTTAAGCGCCCCATATATAGCGCGGGGAAATTGGATGGTTTTTTTTATTTGTTTTAATCCCTCTCTAGGAGTTATCACTCTTTTTGCTTTCTTGGTGTCTTGAACTCACAAACTCATAATTGAAAATGAAAGAGACTTATCATTCGAACAACTCCCTCTAGTAAAAATTGGAGGTTCAAATCTCATCTTTTAACATTTTCTTTTGCAAAATTTTGAGTCAAAATATCTTTTGTTATTTTTTTTGGCTTAAACTCTTTCATTAGTTAATTAAACTAACAAAGGTTAATATGCTGTGTGTTTAAGTAATTTGTTTGTTTTTTTCCAAATGTGACATCGTTTATGAAAATTTCTACATATGTCATTCATTTATTAATATTGTTAAGTTAAAGAGATTGTTGAGGTGATAGTGTACATGCTAATTAACCATTATTAGCGATGATAATGTATATGAAAGACATGTATTAGTAAATTGATTTGGTAGAAATAATGAATAGGGATTTTTTTTAAAATGTGTAATTACTCCTAGCTATCATCTAACATGCAAAGCTAATTAATTTGTTCTTTTATAAAGCTTACTAGAAGTATAGCTCTAGTGGGACCTTCTTTGTTCACTAGCCAATATTGAATGGATCTAAAAACCCTACCTTACCTTCTTTTCTTGTCTTTATTTTCCATCCTTTTTTTTTCCTGTTTTTGTCCTTTTTGGTGAGGGAGGGTGCAAGTATAAGATTTTAACTCTAAATTGCACCTGCCAATAAGTCTCCGTATGGGTAAGTATGCCATCTCACTTAATTGGCAAGTGACTAGGTGACTTTATGTCATTGCATACATGAGAAATAAAGTTGTTAGGCTAACTTCATGGACAATAGGAGAATGAGCAATAAGATGTGATGAAGAACTTAAAAGGAAAATAATAAGTTCAATACAAAAGAATTATAACGGAAGAATCAGAGATACAGTTTGCAGAGAAAAAGATGGATTACTTTTTTGTTTAATAAGTTAATGATCTTATATAGACTTCAGATTTGATAAGACTCAAAATCCCAGTAAATCAATAATAGATTCCACTAACCAAACTCTCCTATACTTTAGGAAAAAATATCTGCAACTCTATAAACTAGAAAAATTATCACGTATTAAAAGAAATATCAAACTATACAACTTAAGGATAAAAAAATAGTTGTAGTGTAGACTTGGTCAAACTAAAACAAGACTAATGTTCTACAACTTTAACACCCCTTCTCGAGATCAACTCCCAGTCTTAACCATGCATAGTTGCTGGCAGAAACTTTACTACTTGTTGACACTTAAACTATATGCACAAGCGAAAAGCATACCAGAATCATACTTCTTAAATGAATAATAGATAACACATACGTTTATGCTAGAACATGTACTATTATGCTAGAACACATAAACTTTCTGAAATTTAATTCGATAAATACCTCTTGAAGCGTGAGCAGATACCTTCAAGCGAATCCACAAGTTAGAGTGCAGTCTGTGGTCTTCTACAGTGATCTCAAGTTCACAGCCGAACTCTCTCAACACTTTGATGGGGAAGTATCGTATAGAAAACCCTCCTTCTATCCTAGGTTAGGAGAACCCCTATTTATAGGGACATTTTCCCAGTCAAAAAAGGAAAAGAAAATAGGATTCTGAGTTCTAGTTAAATATGGGCATTGTAGCTAGGGACAACGAAATTAACTGAGGCTCCCTATTATGTAAATAATTCAAATAATTAATTTGATATTATTCTTACCATAATAAATTACAAATCATGCACTCCTCCATTTATATTTCGAAATTCCCCATTAAACACTTATGTAATTTCCCATATTAAGATTACAGATATTAATCAATAAATTAAATTACTGACAAATTTAATTTAAAGATTAATTTTCTTTAGAGCACTACTTAACTTATTTTATGTGTCAGATTCATAAATTCACTTGCAAGGTTTGACACGATGAAAACTTATAAGCTTCTCAAAAAGGCATATCATTAATCTCTATATCGAGTCAAAGATTCCATCAACTAACTTATTATTTCACCAATATATATTATTATCATCCAATCTACCAGGCATATTGACCCATCTCAGAATCTCACATTTTAATAAATCAAAACGATAATTGATATATATAGATCATAATAGTTATATCAAGATTGAGAATATAAGTACATTTAACAGTTTAGAGAATATGTTTTTGTCCATCAGTCTAAAACAACTATCTCTACTCGATCTCATTCAATACATACAAAATGCACTAGCACCAGAAGTTGGAACTATACTGTTTCTATAATCAAGATAAATTACATATAATCTTTTGCTACAATCATACCGATGTCTTGTCCAATTTTCATCTTAGATTGTGAACAAAAAACTTTATACTTATAAGAACCGATGATTTAATCCTCTGTGTATAAGCCAAAACTCTATACACTAAATCATCTACTATATAAGTAAATGGGCACATAAACGAATATATGATCTGTTAAAACTTTTATTAAAATTGAATAAACAATTGTTCTATAATAAATACTATATCTAAACTCATGGTTAATAGTATATATCCCAACAATCTCTCACTTAGACTTTTAACCATCACAATTTTTATAATATACTATATCTAAATGCATGGTTAACAGTATATAACCTAAAATCTCCCACTTAGATGTTTAATCTTGAAAATTGTTAGAATACTATGTCTAAATCCATGATTAATAGTGTATACCCTAGCAATCTCCCACTTAGACTTTTAACTATGCATTTACAACTTTCATAGGCATTCTTTTTATGTGACTTATCAAAAGGATCTTACCTAGTTCTTTCTTATGCAACTTTGTCTAGTAGTGCTTAGTCGTAACTAATCGATTTTGAACTAGATCTTTGGAGACTCTATCATGAAACCTTGTAAGAGTGTACTTCTTTTTAGGAGTTCTATCATGAAAGTTCTTTCAAGAATACAAAATAAATCAATTTTCGTTACGATTCTCCCACTACGACTAAGTACTACTACTATAGTCACACTTCCATGTTCTTAAATTTTAATATTTTCCTCTAAATCTTTCAGCATTGAAATATTAACAACTTATTCATGTAGTTTTGTTTAATTTGCTCAACATCACTCCCACTACTTGAGATAGTATTTTTTCTTATGTAAAGTAACATTTCTCCCACTATTTAAATGCAATGGAACGTCAACTCTGACAAACCGATTAGATGTTCTTGAGCGTCTGAATTTATAACTAATTCATTTGTTGTTTCTCTGTTCAGTTTCTATAAAAATGAATTGTAACACCCCAAATTTTTTCGCTAAGATTCGGACCATTCTTCATATACGTATAGGATAGTACTCGACGACTTCAAATTGAATGCATGAGTTAGGACCAATTCCTAAGTAATTGAAGGGTATTAGATATGATTTAGGGTAATAAGGGATCCCTAAGACCAAGCCAAATCCAAATAATTTCTATCGACTAAGTTTTCGAATGCGTTCTGTATAAGGGTTAACTTTAAATGACCATAACTTCCAGAATATTAAGAATTAGGTATCCCATGACCTATCAAATTAAAGTTCTTTGAATCCTCTTTCCATTACCACCGAGTTCGTCTCATTCCGAGTTCAGAGTAAAATGTTATGACCATTTTACCAAAGTCTATTATTGTAGTAGTTTGAGGCTTGGCGCGGCACGCAAGTAGAGCGCCCAAAACTAGCTACATTAGTTTGGGTGATGGTACACGCCACTATCGTGCCTACAGGGTCCTGGACTCGTTTTCAGATTTTACTTGAGGAAAGGGCATTCTGGACCTTTCTCACCCATCCTATATCTAACCCACTATATTAGGGATCACCATTTTGCCCCATATCAGTTTCTAAGGAGTTTTTCTCTCCAAAAACGCCCAAGAACATTGAGAGCAAGGATTAGAGAAGAGAAAGAGGGCTAGAGTTCAGGTTCTAAGTTAATTCAAGAAAAGAGAAAGGTAAGGTTCCAAGAGCATTCGTCAAGATCTTCAAAGTCTTTCAAGAATCTAATTCTTCCAGGTATGTAAGGCTAATAAAATATGGATTTATGTTCTTCCATGTGCCCCATAGACGTGTTTGATAGAATTATGAAAGACTTGAACCTTCCATGAACGTTTTCGTCAAATTTTCCTAAACCCTAAAATATTTTTACATACTATTAATTGGTTGATGATCTTCATGACATGAATTCTCTGACAATTACTTTTCATATTCTATTTCATGAACTATAACTATATATATTGACTGTAAACAATTATGCATATGTATTGATTGGAACGAAAAGCATAAATTGGATAGCTATGAATGTGAATGGTATAAAATAGGAACATAACTTATTGTTGTCATAAAAGTATATCTAACTACTCTTGAAAGATGTGATTGGACTGATTGGATAGTATGATTGGTTGAGAGGTTTGATTGTGATAAAATTGATAAGGGTCTACATGAGACTTGTCGATATGATTAGATTGAACTGATTGAATAGAATTTTATGAGCATTAAGTCTTGGAAGGAGTATCGAGCACCGAATTGAGTAAGAGTAAGTAATAACTTGAACCCAATAACTACGTCATCAAACATAGGAGAGGATAGGACCGTTAAAGTCGGATATTTCCCAAATTACTGTCCTGATATGATAGGACTTGATTGATTTTGGATCCATGATTGTTGATTCGTTCCTACCCTGGCAAGGTATGAACGGACGTGGAAACAACGTCGGCTTGTTATACTATCAATGGCTCATAAGTGATAGTTATCGGATAAGAGAAACTCTCATATAGGTATTAATAGTACTCCTAGTTGGATTGGAATGGATTGGATTGGATTGTACATGATTGGTCTTGTCTAAATCATATTCTTGTTTAAACTTAGGATATCTTGATTTAATTTTTTATTCTTCTGAGTTGGGATTCTGAGTTGCTTTGATTTTACCCTGATGCATGTTTCACTCTGTCATTTTACATACTCGTACATTTCACGTACTGATACCATTTGTCCTACATCATTTCATGATGTAGAGATAGGTACTAGAGATCCTCAACAGGTGCATCGTTGAAGATCACTTCTACTCTCAGATTTGGTGTAGCCTCCTTGCATCTGGAGGCACTCTAGATTTATCATCTTTCTTTCGAATATTCCTTTTTGGGTAGCCATGGACTTGTCATTGGCACCATCTAGAGAGTAGAGATAGAGGCATCATAGACTAGACAGTGATGGATTTGTTTTGATGTCTTTAACTCATGATTGGTTTCCTTTCAAACTATGTTTCTGATTTGAATGATTGAAATTGTTGATTGCGTTAGCCCACTAAGAATTATTTTTCTCTTAAACCAATTCTTCTACTGAATGAGTAAATGTATGAATAGGATAAGTGGTTCGCTTGAGAGTCAACGATGGCTTCTGAGTACCGGTCACGCCTAGGGTACCCTCTCGGGGTGTGACATGAATTTACTTCTAGGAACATGATTTGTTAAATGGTCCTTTTCTAGAAATCTGACAATTTTGTTAACAACTTCCTTATTTTCTTTAGGACAATAAAATAAACCTTCTTTCATTCTTTTTGGTTATCCAACTAACACACAAATTCATTATGAATTCCAACTTGTTTGGTCACCCTTTCACCACATATAATAGACAATTCTATATCTGAATATGTCACAGGCTAGAGTTACGTCAAATTCACACTAGTTCTATAGTTGTCAAAGGCACTGACATAAAAAAAATTAAATTCAGAATATGATATGCAGTTCTTAGGACATATCTCTAAAGAAGCAAAACAACTTCGAATAAGTAAATCATTAATCTTATCATCTCTATAAAAGTCTATTTGTTTTCTCTTTTACACCAATCTATTATAGAGTGTCAGTTATAGACAATCGAAATGCAATTACTCTATCAGATAAGTGATTAGTGAACTCTGCAAAGAGGTATACGTCACTACAATTAGATCACGGTAACTTTATATATTTTTCATGATGTTATTTTTATTTTTGTCTTATATATCTTGAGTGTATCAAGGCATTTACAAAGCATCAAAAACATATATCCATATCATGAGTAATCTTCTGTGAATATCCCAGAATACTCAAAGTCACCTCCTGCCTGAGTGTTCATTTACCACACAAATCATAATATATTAATTCTAACTTATCACTACCTCCATTTTCCTTTTAAGAGAAAAGTCTCTTAGCCATTTTTCCTTCTAAACAGGACTGACATGTTGGTAGTGACTCCACTTTCAATGAGCCATTATGTTCATCCCTTAACCAACCTCGAAGTTCTATCCAGAATAAATGACTTAGACACTAGTGTACAGATAAGTTTCATTCAATTTGAAAATATTCTCTCTTATGAGATAAATTAATATTATTCAATTCATGAGAGATAGTACAAAAAAATCATGCACCAATATACTACAAGAGATAAAATATTTATCAAACTCAATAAAAGGAGAGTTACAAGAAAATATATTATGTATCCATCTTTTATCTAGTTAGAAACTGAAAATAAATTACTTCTAACATATGGTACATTTACAATGCATTCTTTTTAATTAATATTTATCTCTATCGAAAGAAACTCTTAAGTAGTACTAAGTGGGTATGTGAAGTCTGTTGAGAATTTGAGCTATAATACATTAAATAGATCATAATATATCGAATAATTCTGAATAGTAAAATTCAGAACTCATTTATACATATATATCCATGCATCTCGAATAGCCAATCGATGGAATTGAAGAACTACCCATGCAATACACATGCACAATGACCAATTATCCACTCCATAAACTTATACAGACCTAACTCAGAAGAACAGCCTACTGTTAGTTTAAGTCATGTGAAAATCACCCTATTTACATTGATCCAATCATAAATTACTCATGTAACACCCTGGAAATTTTTCGCAAAGACTTGAACATTTCTTCACGTGTGTGTAGCCTCTAACCGAAGGACTTGTAATTATATATATATGTTAGGATTAATTTCTAAGTATTTTAAGTGTGTTAGATGTGTTTAGGGGTCATAAAGGATCTCCAACGCCAAATCGAGTCCAAATATTTCCAATCGCTTAAGTTTTCGGATGAGTTAGTATAAGGGTCGACTTCAAATGACCATATCTCCTAGGTTATAATGAACTGGGTGGACCACGACCTACCACATTAAAGTTCTTTGAGTCGTATTTCCAACGCCACTAAGATTACAATTTTTGGAGTTTGGAATCAAAAGTTATGACCATTTTACTACAGACTAGTACTGCTGGAATTTCAAGCCTGGGCGACCACTGCAGGAAATTTAGGCTTGGCGCTCCAGTGGCGCAACGCGCCACTATAGCACCAGAAAACAGCCTCAGTAGTTTGGTCCTTGGTGCGACGCGTCACTATTAGATGTACAGGGTTTCAAGCCTATTTTGGCTTGGCGCTGTAGTGGCGCGACGCGCCACTATAGCGCCAGTAAGAATTTTGCCCAATTTTACAGATTTTTGAAGAGGGGCAACTTGGACTTTTTCCCTAATTATATATACCCAACTTAGAATGTTTTGGGATGATATTTTCAGCCTCCTCACCTCCCAAAAACCCTAATCTTCATCCCCTCTTCTCTTCCAAACATCTCCAACAAGAATTTGCCCTCAAAAGCTCAAGGATTCAAGCTTCCCATTGAAGACCCAACAGCAAGGTTTCTTCAAAATCTACTCTAAGGTATGTAAGGCTAACCTAAAATATGGATTGAGTTCTTCCATATGCCCCATAGATGTGTTGGATGAAGATTGTGAAAGGTTTGAAACTTCTATGAAGATTTTCTTAAACTTTCCTAAACTATAGAATATTTTTTTTACACTATTAATTGAATGATGATTTTTATGACTTGAATGACTAAATAGTCATATTTCATATTGTTGACTTCAAATAAATTTTTGTATATAAATTCATATGTATTGACGATGTTCTTGAGTTGAGTTTTGTTGAGAATATGAATTCATGTATTCATTCACATGAACCCAAGATGAGATTTCCTTTGGTCATAATTTGTCTTGAGTTTGAGATGGATGGTTTGTGTATGTGTATTGATTGGAATGAAAAGAATTAAATGGAACAGTTATGATGTGATGATGATATTTGATGATGATGCAATGATGATATTTGACGATGATGTGAATGAAGAGGTTATGTTAATGAGGATGTTGTGTGATGAAGTAGATTGGAGTCTAATGTGATTACGCGATATGTGATTTGCATAAATTGATTTGATTGGAGTCTCATGAGAATTTTGAAAATAAATGACTTTTTTTGAGAAGGAGTTTTAAATAAATGATTTGTGAACATTTTTGCATAAACTATTTATACACTATTTTTCAGTTTAAAGAATGATTATTTTCATCTATGATTTTTTTTAAAAGAATTTAAGCATGAGTTGAGTTTGAGAAGTCTTTTAATTATTTTTTAACATGATTATTTTGAGTATAAATGAGTTGAGCATTTTTACTTTAAAACGTAGATTTTTGAGATTGAGTGAGATTGTACAAATTTTAAAGAGAAGAGTTTTATAATTTGATATGAGTCGATTTGAAAGAAGGCTCAATGAGTCCAGATTTGATTGAGTTTGAAAAGAGTCCAATGAGACTAAATGAGCTGATTTGAAAGAGTCCGATGAGACTAAATGAGTATTTTAAATAATTTACTCACATAATAGCTATGTGCGTATTGAGTTTTGGGAGGAGTATTGAGCACCGAAATGGGTAAGAGTATAGTCCATACTCAAATCCCATAAACTATGCCGCCAACGTAGGAAGGGATTATACCATGTCGGATGTTTCCCTATTTCATTGTCCTGAAATGATAAGACTTGATTGATTGACGGATCCATGATTGGTTTGAGTCATTCATACCCTGGAAAGTATGAACGGTTGGAGCAACGGCGTGACTCATTGTGCATCACCTATATATAGGTGGTGGGATTGTTGTCGGTTAGAGAAACTCCCAAATTGAGTGGTTTATGCATGATATGATTGATTCGATTGAGATTGTTTGAAATTGAGTTGGATTGTATAACATTACTAAGTTCTAAGTTGTATATTTATTGAGTTGAGTCCTTTGACTTGATTGTTGAGTTGTGTGACACCTCAAAAAAATTTTTGCAAGGACTCGAACATTTCTTCACGTGTGGGTAGACTCGGACCGGAGGACTTGTAATTCTACACATGAGTTAGGATTAATTCATAAGTAATTGAAGTGTGTTAGATGTGTTTAGGGGTCATAAGGGGTCATAAGGGATCTCTAACACCAGGACCCAAGAACAATGGTCTTGGCGCCGTAAGGGCGCGATGCACCACTATTGCGCCAGAAACATGCCTCAATAGTTTGGTCTCTGGCGCAGCGCACCACTACGAGGTGTGCAGGTTTTTAGGCGAAATTAGCCTGGCGCGATGCGCCACTATCGCGCCAGGAGCATTTTAGCCTATTTTCAAAACTTTTGAGGTGGGGCAATTTGGGAACTTACCCAAATTATATATGTATTACCCTTGGTCTTTTGGGAACACATTTTACAGCCTCACTCTCTCTCTAAAAGCCCTAGGAGCTTCTCTCTCTCTCTCTTCTTCTTCTTCTTCTCCATTTCCAACAAGAAGAGTTCCAAGAGCTTCAAGATTTGAGTTCTCCATTGAAGACCCAACACCAAGGTCTTCTTTATGTCTTCACCAAGGTATGTAAGGCTAACCTAAAATATGGATTGAGTTCTTCCATATGCCCATAGATGTGTTGGCTATGAGTTGTGAAAGAGTTGAACCTTCTAAGAAGGTTTTCTTGAAAGTTTTCCTAAACTATAGAATGTTTTTAGATACTATTGGTTGGTTGATGATTTTAATGACTTGAGTTACTAAATAGTTATCTTTCATATTATTGACTACAAATGTATCTTTGTATATAGATTTATAGATATTGATGATATTCTTGAGTTGAGTTTTGTTGAGAGTATGGATTTATGTTTCATTCACATGAACCCAAGATGAGATTTCTTTGGTCATAATTTGTCTTGAGGTTGAGATGGATAGTTGTGTGTATATAGGTATTGATTGGAATGAAAAGAATGAATTGGTTAGTTAAGAATGTCCCTTTGCTTCTATAAAATGAACATAGGACAAAAATAAGGATTTTGGAGTAGATGTTTGATGATTGATGTGATGATGATACTTGACAATGATGTGATGATAATGTTTGATGATGATGTAAATGATAATATATGATGATGATGTGATGATGATGTGATGATGATGTTTTGATGACGATGTGAGTGATGACGTGAATGGTGCTTATTTAAAATGTGTAGAATGATTGATGAAGAGGTATATTGATGAGGATGTTATGTGATAAAGTGGATTGGAGTCTAATGTGATTATGTGATATGTGATTTACCTAATTTGATGTGGTTGGAGTCTTATGAGCATTTTAAAAATAAATAATTTTGGAACCATTTTTGCATAAACTATTTATACACTATTTTGAGTTTAAAGAGTAATTATTTTCATCTATGATTTGAGAAGAGTTTAAGCATGAGTTGAGTTTGAGAAGTCTTTTAATTATTTTTGAACACGAGTATTTTGAGTATAAGTGAGTTGAGTATTTTTACTTTAAAATGTCGATTTTTGAGATTGTATAGGTTTTAAAGAGAAGAGTTTGATGATTTGAGATGAGTCGATTTGAAAGAAGGTCCAATGAGGCCATATTTGATTGAGTTTTGAAAAAAGTCCAATGAGACTAAATGAGTTGATTTGAAAGAGTCCGATGAGACTAAATGAGCATTTTGAGTATTTTACTCACTTGATAGATATGAGCACATTGAGTCTTGGGAGGAGTATCGAGCACCGAATTGGGTAAGAGTATAGTCCGTACTCGAACAAATAAACTACGTCGCCAAACGTAGGAGGGGATTGAACCGTTAAAGTCAGATGTTTCCCCAAAATATTTGTCCTGACATTATAGGACTTGGTTGGATTGGATCCATGATTGGTTGATTCGTTCATACCCTGGCAAGGTATGAACGGACGTGGCAATAATGTCGGCTTATTGTACTATCACTCGCTCATATGGTGATGGTTGTCGGTTAGAGAAACTCCCAATTAAATGGATTGTGCTTGATCTGATTGGTTTGATTGTGATTGCAGATGATTGAGTTGAATTGCAAAACATTGCATAATTTAATTTGCATATTTATTGAGTTGAGTCCTTTGAGTTGATTGTTGAGTTGATTTTATATGATCAGATTAGGTGATGTGGGATGGATTGTATTATATGATATGTGATTGGATAAGTGTACGGTGGAAGGGTATATGATTGGATTGGATTGGATCATATATGATCGGATTGAATCGATTGTATACGATTGGATTGAATCGGATGATATAGGATTTGATTGAACTGTATTGTGTATGATTGGATTGGATTGTATGATGTGTGATTGGTCTTTGTCTAAAAATGTATTCTTACTTTAGACTTATGACGCCTTATTTGAGTCTCTCTTATCTTTCTGATTTGAGATATTTGGACCGCTGCTATTCTTCCTTGAGGTATGTTTCATTCTGCCATATTACATACTCATACATTCCACGTACTGATATCCATTTGGACCTGCATCATTTCATGATGCAGAGACAGGTTTAAGAGATCGTCGATAGGAGCATCATTGGGGATCTATTCGCACTCAGCATATTGGTGAGTCCTCCCCTACATTCGGAGGACACCGTCTGTGTATTCTTGCATCGAGTTAGCCCTTTTCATTTTGATTTGAGGTAGCCATGAACATGTCATTGGCACCAATTAGATAGTAGTGATAGAGGCTTCATAGACTAGATAGTGATGGGTCGATTGAGTACTTCTATCCTTGAGTTATTCTTGTCAAACTATTTTTAATGACAAACATTTTATTTGATCTGTTGGCCCATGGCCTTTATTCTTTGAGTTGGATGGGTGATTTGAGTTGCCCGCAAAATTATTCATTATTTTTAAACTTTCCGCTGAATGAATGAATAAACGGATGTGTGATCAGGCTATGTGGTTCGCTTGGGAGCCAGAAATAGTTTTTGAGTGCCTGTTACGTCTAGGGTACCCTCCCGGGGAGTGATAAGTTGTTTGCTGAGTTGATTGTATATGATTGAATTGGATTGGATGATATATGATTGGATTGTGTAT